>NC_054382.1:68966801-69273230 GCF_017654675.1 Xenopus laevis | reverse complement strand
ACTTCACCGTTTAATTGTGTAGCCCAGGGATCCCCAACCTTTAGAACCCGTGAGCAACATTCAGAAGTAAAAGGAGTTGGGGAGCAACACTAGTATGAAAAATGTTCTTGGGGTGCCAAATAAGGGCTGTGATTGGCCATTTAATAGCCCCTATGTGGATTGTCAACCAACATTGAGGCTCTGTTTTGCAGTACAACTGGTTTATATGCAACTAAAACTTGCCTCCAAGCCTGGAATTCAAAAATAATCACCTGCTTTGATGCCACTGGGAGCAACATCCAAGGGGTTGGAGAGCAACATGTTGCTCGCGAGCTACTGGTTGGGGATCACTGGTGTAGCCAGTGCATGGGGATGGACATCAGGTGCCACATTCTGATGCACAAACAAGTTCTGAGATGATGCAAGGCTTGCCTTAATAGCAGTGTCCACAAAATGGCTCCTGCCTGCTTGCTAGAATTATGAGTTCCCAGACTGAAGGAAACACGATTCAAATAATTTATATAGTATAATTAAAGTTAATTTTGCTTGACTAATGTGATAAAATAGGATTTTGAATTTTTTTTGGGGTGACAGGTCCCCTCCTAATGACAAGCCAAGAGACATCATATGTTGTGTCACTAAATTTTTAATAAAGGATGACATACTTACTTAAGCAAGGAAAGTAAAAACCACCACATTTATAAATACAGAAATTATAATCATGGAATACCTTACAACAACGCGGACTCATACAACATAATAACATGCATTAAGGACAAAGACCTTTTATTCAGATGAACATATCCCTTTGGCTGACAAGTAACCAAAGATGAAAAAACAGCCATGCTCAATGGCCTGGAAGACACCGCACAATTTTGCCAAATTTGCGGAATAGAGGAACCTGATTTATCTGAATGGAAGAAACTCACATCAACTCTGCAAATTCCAGATCTGCCAAACAAAGAGGACTAAACCGAAATCTCTACACCTAAAAGCAAACGGAGAAGGAACAAGATGACACCAGAGTAAAGCCACAGACCAGAAGGATGAAAGTAGAAATTGAGAGACTCCAACCTTACTACTTACTAACTGAGTGTTACTATGGCAAAAGACAATCCTCAACCTTAACCAATCTGTCGACTAACAACAAGACTAACAAAGAAATTAAAGACTTTTGTCTACTGACTATAAGAACTGATTGTTCTGGGTGAAAACCTATGACTTTGATCCACCACTGGGAAATGATCACAAGAGCCACTGCCAGACAGGCACATCCTCCCCCACAGGCTAGTCCTGTTAATAGGTAGCCATCACAAAGAAGGCTAATTTTACCCCAACATACTACCATTACTGTAAGTTTTAATTATGTTTAAATATTATATTGTTGTTAATACTGCTAAAACAATACTGAGAACATTTCTTATTGGTTTAAGAAATGTTTTTGAAACAGGATGCAGAGTGACCAAGAAGGTACTATATAAATATTTATTTACCTGAAATAATATGCTAACAAATGCTTTATATCATACCAGGCTACTAGACACTTGGAGATGTCTACACTAGGGATGGGCGAATTTTTTACCTTGTTTCGCCGTGAAAATGATGCCCATAGACTTGTATGGTGTTGTGCGTCAAAAAAAAAAAAAAAAAGACACCCATCCCTAGTCTACATGAAAATGAAAAAGACTATACCTTCATTTCTAATGCTAAACAATCCTATTCTAGAATAGATTATATTTTGACTTCACAACAACATATTGACTGGATCTCCAAAGCTAACATACAAAATATTGTTTTGTCAGATCATGTAGTGGTATAAATTTTAATAAAACTACCAAATAAACCAGAAACCCCATGAAGATGGAAGTTAAATGAATCATTGCTAGATGATATAGATTGTATTAGGGAACTGACAGAAAGTTTGTGTACATATGAAAATTCAATTCATGCTGACCCAGCTGCACAAATCTCAAAATGGCAGGCCCTGAAATGTGTAATAGAGGTACAGTATATTAATAAAACATGGGTTACAGTTAAAAAAATTAGACAAGAGCCAACTAACAACCTATTGAAGAGGGTTCACAAATGTGAAACTAGAAGAAATTGAAACAAGAAGAAAATGTATTAAATCAACTCACCAAATCCAGATTGGAATTGCAACAACACCTTAACGCTCAAACCAAAAACATATTGGCCAAAACCCAACAATTTTTTTCTGAATATGGAAATAAAACAGGAAAATTATTTGCAAGGGCCTTGAAAAACAAACAAATAGGGGCACATATAAGGCAAATTAAAGACCTCCTTGGTAAAATACATTGGGCACCAAAGGAAATAGCAAAACATTTTTGGAAATATGAACAATTATACAACCTCAGACCTCTCTCTGAAAATTGAAAAGCTTATTTACGAAATCTCCACAATACCAGAGAAGTATTACACGCAATTAAAAGAGCCCATAACAAGAGAGGAAATACAATTTGCAATAACTAAACTGAACAAAGCCCCAGGTCCTGATGGATACACTGCTAAATTTTATAAAAACGTGTGAAGCCAATATAACCCTAATACTTTTGCCCTACTTCAATAGTATATCCAAAGATACACCTTTAAATTTTGAATTTTTGGCAGCACACATCTTATTAATTTCGAAACCAGAGAAGGACCACACAGTGCATGGAAATTATAGACCCATTTCCCTGGACATGGACTTTGATTACAGAAATTCTAGCACAAAGGCTAAAACCAACTCTTCCTGTTTGTATCCATCGAGATCAGGTGGGATTTGTACAAGGGAGAGAAGCTAAAGAAAACACAATTAAAGCGATCAGTTGGATTATATGGAACAATAAACAGAAAGTACCCTCACTTTTTTATCTTCAGTTGTGGAAAAGGCTTTTGACAGGGTGAACTGGGAATTTTTAGACCTGGCACTAGCATACATTGGCATTCCTGAAATATTTAAAGAGATGATTCTAGCACTTTATACAACACTCTTGGCACAAATAAGAGTAAACTGGATACTTTCAGTACCATTTAACATTAGTAATGGGACACGACAAGGCTGTCCTTTTTCGCCTCTACTTTACGTTATTTGGATGTAATATCTGATGATAGCAATAAGGAAAAATGTAGATATAACAGGACCACATATAGCTTAACAGAATTTTTTAAAGCGGCAGCCTTTGCAGACGATCTGCTATTATTAGTCTCCAACCTAGTGGTGTCCCTACAAAATATTATAAAATAACTTTTATAAGGAAAGTATAAAAACTTATTATAAAAAACTCTTGACAGCCCCATATCCCTCCCCAATTACACCCAACAGTGAGTTCCCACCAGGATGAATGGACTAGGGTTATACAGCATTTGGTATTAACAAACCTCTACTACATAATTTTTTGCCTCAGAAAGTGAGCAAATCCCACTGGCAGAACAAAGAAAGGGCATATGGACACTGAGGGATAAATGGAGACACATACAGTACACTTACAGAACGTCCAGAGAGCTTTACAGTTAAAAGGCACCAGAAGGAGATCTCTCACCAGATACTGTATGTGCACTACCAATTCCAACAAGACATGCTATAATAATTCAACAATTGTTGTAAAAAAAAATTACGATTAGAGGTAAACATTAAATTTTGATGAAATTGTAATAACCCGTTGCTTAGATAAAAAATTGTAAATTTTAATATAAAAATATTTTAACAGTATCATAACAGTGTTACCTTAACTATAGTTTATGATTTGTATACTAAAGCTGAATACAAAAAAAACACTTTGCATTATTACATACACTACACATGTTCGCAATAGCCATTTGTTTGCAAACTTTGGGAGGAAGTCATTGAGGTCTCAAATCAGACAAAAAGAATGCAAACAATGAAAATATTGGTTGCTAAGGTTTGCAAATGCGTTTATAAACTTTTTTAAACATATTACATTCCCCCATTAGTCTAGTCTAAGGTTTCCTGGACCCTGAAATTGTTGTTTATAAATTGGTGTACGTTCTGCTATTTATATGAGAACTCATATTTGTTACTGTTAGTTTTAAAGATTTTGGTATGCAATTCCACTTCCTATATGTTTGTATAGTAAGGTACTATAATGCACCAGTATTTTATATAGGATGTAAAGGCCATGTTTAATTGAGGAAATCTTCAAAGCACATGGATTCAAAACAGGTTAGTTAGTTCTCTACATTTAATTGAATAGAGTGGTCTCTATTGGACCATTACTCATAACAGTGATTTTGCTTCTGTCTTTGAACTTAATGGACATGTAAACCTCCCACAAAGAAATGTAATCTTTAAAAAGCCTCTTACAATCTTTTAAACACCTGCCACTCTGTTCGCTAAAAGGTTAATGGAATTTAGCATTCCTTCTCTGTTGCTCACCTGTACGGCTCCCTACCATCTGAATTAGCTTTGGCGATGAGCACATGCACACTTCAAAGCTACAGTATATTTCTGACGTACATGCAATTAATCTTTAATTAATAACTTGGTTTATTGCACTGGAAAAAGATGCTACACAGAGAGGTCAGATTTGAGGGATACATTTTGCAGTGGAATATATCACTGCTGATATTGAAGAGGAATAATGGCCACGAGGAGAAAGTTAGTAATTGGTTCTGGAAAATGTAGCAGCAATGGTGATGGGAAGTAATTTTTGAGCTAAAATATATGCTGTTTGTGGGAACTCTGTGTACCCATATGGAGTGGGAGTTACTGTACACTTTACATGTCATTTAGGTAGGGATGCACCGAATCCAGGATTCAGTTCGGGATTCTGACTTTTTCAGCAGGATTCGGATTCGGCTGAATCCTTCTGCCCGATCAAACTGAATCCTAATTTGCATATGCAATGCCCCTCCCATCCCTAATTTGCATATGCAAATTAGGGATGGGAGGGACATTGCTTGACTTTTTGTCACAAAACAAGAAAGAAAAATGTTTTCCCCTTCCCACCCCTAATTAGCATATGCAAATTAGGATTCCGTTTGGTATTCAGCCAAATCTTTCGCGAAGGATTCAGGGTATCGGCCAAATCCAAAATAGTGGATTAGGTGCATCCCGGTGCATCCCTACCCGATTTGATCTGCAGGTTCCTGAGATCAATAGCCATTTCTAGTCCTGCATAATGCATTAGTGCTAGCCACTGAATCTTGAAGTTTATATTCCAATACTTTAGTTGGTATACTCGCATAATAATATAACCCTAAGGGGCAGATTTATTATGTGATGTAAAAAATGGCATAATTCACCACACATCACCAGGCATTGCTATGTAAAAAAGGTGTAAAAAATGGCGTAATTGTTAACACGCTTTTTCTTCCACCAGAACATAAAAAGGTCTGAAGCATTGTAAAATAACAACGGCAAACCTGGCATTCACATGTCGTAAAATAAAACAATCCTTGATGCATTTGCCATTTAGTTTTACACAGCATAATAAATAGGCCCCAAAGACATGCTTAAACCACTTAGGGGCATATTTATCAAGGGTCGAATTTCGAATTGAAAAAACTTTGAAATTCAAATTCAAAAAGACCAACCGAAATTAAGTCTTTTTTTTGGTCAAATAGGTCAGTTTTCAGAATGAAACGAAGGAAAAGCGCATTCAATCAAATTTTTCCCAAAAAAATGTAGATTTTTCAAAGTCCACCAATTGTCTCCAAATAGGTTTTAGGAGGTCCCCCATAGGCTAAAACAGCAATTCGGCAGGTTTAAGAAGGCGAATGGTTGAAGATGAATTTTTAAATAGACACTACTTGATAAATTTCAATATTCAAATTTTTTAATTGTTTTTCAAATTCTAATCGAATTTGGACTATTCCAAAAAATTCAGGGAGAATGCTCATTCTGAGTGTATTGTTCCTCCCAGTCCATCTGAAACATTTAGTTGCCCATTGAAGAGGTCTATAGTTTAGTAGTCAAGATCTTTAAAGCAACAGTAACACCAAAATGAAAGAGCTTTAAAGTAATGAAAATATAATGTACTGTTTTCCTGCACTAATACAATGGGTGCATTTCCTTCAGAAACAATACTATAGCTTATAGAAACAAGGTGTTGTGTAGCTTAGAGAGCAAAGAAAAAACACAACGGCACATAAGGGATATAGTTTCAGGGAAACCCTTGCCAAAACTTTTTACTGCGAAAAGTGCAAATGCAACGTTTCAGGGCTCCACCCCTTTCTCAAGCATGCTGTGTCTTTTCTCCTTTTTAAGCCTAAATGGCAGCCCCCATGGTAACACAGAAGCCTATTTAAATAAACTATAGTAGTCTTTCTAAACCAAACATATAACTTTTACCAATGCAAGGTAACAGTACATTATATTTTAATTACTTTAACATGCTTTTATTTTTTGGTGTTAGTAATCCTTTAAGATGTTGGGATATATTAATGGGATGGTCATGGTTTTAATGGTGTAGTTTTTATAGCACAACCAACAGATACAGTTGTGTTCAGAATAATAGCAATCCGACATCACTAACCTGGTGACTGTTTTTGGTAATTTACCAGTAGGTGTAGTAGAGTAATAGAAAACCAACAGACCCAACAATCATGACATGCATGCTGTTGAAGGTTAAGGCAAGATCAGGATTGGAGTGATGAGCAGAGCAAGATTAAGAATAGCAAGGAAAACTGAGCAAGGTTACAAGTCGGAACAGGAAGTAGGAACAGGCAAGGTCAGATCAAGGTCATGGCAGAAACAGGTTAAGGCAAGGTAAAAGGTAGGACTGGAACAGAACTGGGAGGGAAAGACAAGGCAGGAACAGAACAAGGAAAGATAATGAGGAAAGGTTCAAGGTAGGGCAGAACAAGACAGGACAAGGCAAGAAGACTAGAGCTGAAACCCTTAGCTAGGGACAATGCCACACTGATAGTCTGGGAAACAAATGCTCAGACAAGGAGTGTTCGGAGGGCTGGCTTTAAATAGGGGCAGAGTCAGCCCTGATTGGCTGACTGCAAACCAATCGGGCTGCTGCTGGTCCTGGGCTGCAAAGGCCAGGTAATATATAGTGAGCAACCTGGCCTGCTGCCCACCTGGCCCAGTGGTCAAGACATTGAACCAGAAACCGACTGAATAAAGGAGTCTTTCCATGGGAGAGATGAAAATTGTGGCAATTAGAAAAATTTCACCCTGTCTTTTAGAACTGATTCCTCATTGACACACGCTTGACAGTAAGCAGGTAACTCATCAGGAGAATGAAATATCTTTGGAAACTTGGATACTGAGAAAGTATCTCCATTTGATAGTTATGTGTTTGGCTTATACCAGTCCCTGTAAGGGTGTCATCATGAGTATACCTAGACCAGTAGTAGCAGTATTTTTGTGTTCATACATGTTATAGGTCTCTTTATCCATGCTGTTTGTAATTTTTACACTTTTATTGGAAAGTGAGATAGACGGCATATAATGTTCCTTGGTTTTTTGCTTGGAAGTCCTCTTGGTAATAAAGCTCTGTCTATATAAATGATATGTGAAGAGGCCAAAATTATTGTTGGGCAGCATTGATTTCAGGGATTGTAAACTTGCCTGAAACAGAATGTGTTATTTAAAAGAGGCATTCTTAACCACTTTCAGATGATATATTTTACACTTCAAGCTTCCCAATTTGACACTGTAATTAAACTTCAGATAATGTGTTATTAGGTGATTTAGTTGGCTATAAATATTTAATGCAATTGTAGGGACCCATAGGGCTAATGTGCCCCTATGGCTTTAAATCCCTACCTTGATCTCCCTAGTTGCTGGGTAGATGCCCATGTAGCTAATTATAATTTACATATCCCAGTTAATTGGCCAAGAGGTGGTGTGACCACTTCCTGTCAGACTTTGGTATAGTGAGTGAGAAGGGGTGGATCTTCCTTTTTGGCTCCTGGTGTCTGACCCATCTGGATGTCTCCACTAAGCCTGGGAACACCAAGGCCCAGTAAAGCCAGTTTTCCCTAGAGGATCCTGAACCTCTAGTGTTTACGTCTTGGATGCAGGGACCCCGTGAATAAGGCTAGTGAGTGGCAGGAATATCATTGTTATAGTACTCTCTAGGAAAGTAAGACAGTGAGGGAAGATAGAAAGAGCAGCTTTGTGCTCCATCAAGTTGATGTAGCAGAGAGTAGCTTCCCAGGCTGTAAGATTGCCTACAGGGGATAAGGTAACATAGTAACATAGTAAGTAAGGTTGAAAAAAGACACATGTCCATCGAGTTCAACCTTTTTATTTTTTTATTTTTTATTAACTACCTATCTGCCAGTTGATCCAGAGGAAGGCAAAAAACCCATCTGAAGCCTCTCCAATTTGCCTTAGAGGGGGAAAAATTCCTTCCTGACTCCAAAATGGCAATCGGACTAGTCCCTGGATCAACTTGGACTATGAGCTATTTCCCATAACCCTGTATTCCCTTACTTGCTAAAAAGCCATCCAAACCCTTCTTAAAGCTATCTAATGTATCAGCCTGTACAACTGATTCAGGGAGAGAATTCCAAATCTTCACAGCTCGCACTGTAAAAAAAACCCTTCCGAATATTTAGGAGGAACCTCTTTTCTTCTAATCGGAATGGGTGACCTCGTGTCAGCTGGAAAGACCTACCGGTAAATAAAGCATTAGAGAGATTATTATATGATCCCCTTATATATTTATACATAGTCATCATATCACCCCTTAAGCGCCTCTTCTCCAGCGTGAACATCCCCAATTTGGCCAGTCTTTCCTCATAGCTAAGATTTTCAATACCTTTTACCAGCTTAGTTGCCCTTCTCTGTACCCTTTCTAATACAATAATGTCCTGTTTGACTGATGGAGACCAAAACTGTACCGCATATTCTAGATGGGGCCTTACAAATGCTCTATACAGTGAAAGAATGACCCCCTCCTCCCTTGACTCTATGCCCCTTTTAATACAGCTCAAGACCTTATTTGCCCTTGATGCTGACGACTGGCATTGCTTGCTACAGCCAAGTTTATCATCTACAAGGACTCCAAGGTCCTTTTCCATAATGGATTTAGCTAGTGCAGTCCCATTAAGGGTATAAGTGGCTTGGATATTTTTACATCCCAGGTGCATAACTTTACATTTATCAACATTGAATCTCATTTGCCACTTAGCTGCCCAGATTGCCAGTTTGTCAAGATCCTGTTGCAAGGATGCCACATCCTGGATGGAATTAATTGGGCTGGATAATTTTGTGTCATCTGCAAACACTGATACATTACTTACAACACCCTCCCCTAAGTCATTAATGAACAAGTTAAATAAAAGTGGACCCAATACTGAGCCCTGGGGGACCCCACTAAGAACCTTACTCCAAGTAGAGAATGTCCCATTAACAACCACCCTCTGTACCCGATCCTGTAGCCAGTTTCCTATCCACGTGCAAACGACTTCATTAAGCCCAACAGACCTTAGTTTAGAAAGCAGTCGTTTGTGGGGCACAGTATCAAACGCTTTGGCAAAATCCAAATAGATCACATCTACTGCCCCCCCAACTATCCAGAATCTCACTTACCACATCATAACATGCAATCAAATTCGTCTGACATGACCTATCCTTCATAAAGCCATGCTGATTGTTGCTCATAATGCCATTCATTAGGAAAATTTTTTGAATGTGATCCTTTAACAAGCCTTCAAATAATTTGCCCACCACAGATGTCAAGATTACTGGCCTATAATTGCCAGGCTGAGATCGTAATCCCTTTTTAAATATTGGAATAACATCAGCTTTTCTCCAATCCATAGGCACCATACCAGATGACAGTGAATCTGAGAAAATCAGAAATAAGGGCTGGTCTAAAACTGAACTAAGCTCTCTTAGAACCCAGGGGTGTATGCCATCAGGCCCTGGAGCCTTGTTTACAGTAATTTATATTAAAGCTTTTTGAATCATATCCTGAGCCAGCCACTGACTAGATTGAGCTGAACCATTCATGCAGTTATTAAGTGAGTCTGTGAACCCAGACTCCTCTATTGTATACACTGAAGAAAAGAACTGATTTAACACATTTGCCTTATCTGTATCTGTTACAACCATACTGGTACCATTATTTAATGGAGCAACACTCTCAACCTGCATCTTTTTACTATTAATATATTTAAAAAACTTTTTAGGGTTAGTTTTCACCTCCACCGCAATTAACTCTTCATTTCTTTTCTTAGCTTCCGGATTGCTGATTTACAACATTTATTACAGTGTTTATATTCATTAAATGCAGCTTCTGTCCCTACAGATTTGTAGTTTTTAAATGCCTTTCTCTTCTTTCCCATTAACTTCTTTACTTCTGTATTAAGCCACACAGGATGATTCTTAGAGCTTCTACGTTTAGTCCTTAAGGGAATAAATTGAGAACAGTAATGATTTAATATCATTTTAAAGGACACCATTTCTGTTCTGTGTTTTTAGCTGAAAACCTAATGCCCCAATCAATGCTCTGTAGGGCAGCCCTCAAGGCACTAAAATTAGCTTTTCCAAAATTCATTGTTTTTGTTGCCTCAGTATATTTTTGTTTTTTGCACCAGACATTAAAAGATATAACATTATGGTCACTATTACCCAGGGGTTCAATGACTTGCACATTTGCTATAAGTTCTGGGTCATTTGAGATCACTAAATCAAGAATAGCATTTTTTCTGGTAGGCTCCTCAACAACCTGTGCTAAAAAACTGTCGTGCAATAAGTTTATAAACTTGTTCCCATTAACTGATCTAACAGTACCGTTGCTCCAGTCAATATCTGGGTAATTAAAATCCCCCATTATCATTACTTTACCTAAACTAGCAGCCTTTTCTATTTGCATTAGGAGCTTTGTCTCTTCCTCCTCACTTACATTAGGGGGTCTATAGCATACTCCTACAATTAATTTGCTGGATTCTTTACAATTGGTGAAGAACTCCATCCATATGACTTCTGCCCCCTCATTTTCTAACATAACCTCCTCCTTTATATGAGCTTTTAAATCCTGCCTAACATACAGACATACCCCTCCTCCTTTTCTATAGCCTCTGTCCCTCCGAAACAAAGTATAGCCACTGATATTTACTGCCCAGTCATGCGACTCATTCAGCCATGTTTCGGCCACACCAATCACATCATATTTTCCTTCCAACACCAGCAGCTCCAGCTCTCCCATTTTACCAGTCAGACTTCTTGCATTTGTAAACATACATTTAATACTGGCACCATATTGAACATATGACGTGGTCCTCCCTATCCTTAACAGTATCCCCAGCCAAATCTCCTCCCCCATTTTCCCTTTCTTTGCCCACTATCTCATCTAACCTGTCTACCACTGAATCTTTTACTGAACCCTCCCCCCGCCACACCTAGTTTAAAATCTCCTCCAACCCTCTAGCCATCTTCTCTCCCAAAACAGCCGCCCCATCATCATTGAGGTGCAGCCCATCCCTAGCAAAGAGCCTGTAGCCGACTGAAAAATCAGCCCAGTTCTCCAAAAACCCAAAACCCTCCTCCCTACACCAATCTTTCAGCAACGCATTAAACTCCCTACGCGCCCGCTGTCTCCTTAGTGTTGCTCGTGGCTCAGGTAATATCTCTGAGAAAATTACCTTGGAAGTCCTCGCCCTCAGCTTTGCACCTAGTTTTTTAAAATCATTTTTGAGGACTTCACCACCTCCTCTAACTTTGTCATTGGTACCTATGTGTACCAAGACCGCTGGGTGTTCCCCAGCCCCTCCCAATAATCTGTCCACTCGTTCCACCACATGCCGAACCCTAGCACCAGCAAGCAGCAGACTGTTCGGCATGTAGGGGCCTTGCGACAGATTACCCTATCCACCTTTCTAATAATTGAATCCCCTATAACTAGAACCTGCCTTTCCTTCCTTGCACTCCCCCCACCACCCGTATTAGAGCCACTGCCTCCCGGGGTGCTCCGAGAGTCAGCCTGCTCCATACACGCCAGTTCAGAGTTTTCCTCCCCAGCATCCTCAGCCAAAACGCCGAATTTGCTGTTTTGGACAAACTGTGGACCAGCCCCCCTACTCTTCTGTCCCCTACTTCCCCTCTTGACTGTCACAAACCTTCCTCCCTCATTAGCCTCCACTGGACCTTCTCCTCCCCCCACTCCACTAGCTCCTGCCAGTGGTTGCTCTGCGAGCCTCCTGTCATTCCCCTTGTTTGCCGATACTCTCAGTGCTGCAAGTTCACCCCTTAGAGTCTGCAGCTCAGATTCCAAGATGAAAACCCACCGACATCTCTCACATGTAAATACTGCATGGAACTGCTGCTCCAACACCACATACATGTTACAAGACACACACTGAGTAATACCAGCAAACCCACTCATATTTACACTGGGTACTTAAAGTCTCCCAAATGTAATTCCTCACCAACACCTTTTCAGTTTTAAATGCCTTAAGGTTTTTAACGCTGCTTAACACTTAATTCACATGCAACACTCGCTTAGCAGCTCCCACACTCGCTTTGCCTTCACAAGTTTAAGGTTTCAACCAGAGCACACAAAGCCTGTTAAGAATTTACCTGATTAACCCCTCCCCCTTAATTAGAAGAAAGAGGGAAAGGAGAAAATAAAATGCTATTTGCTACCAGCAGTAAATAAAAACCCTTATTAACTTTAAAAAAAAAAAAAAAAAAATGTTCCCCTTAGACCTCTAAAGCTAAAACACAAAAAGAAAATAAATGCACTACTGTCTGAGCTGTGTGCCTATATATTCTGCAAATGCCTCATTACTGATGCAAGTAACCTGTGGATCATTTGTCTCTAACAAATAAAGTTATTATGTTCTGTTTGATTGCAAGAACCTTCTGGTACCAATTTTTTTTTTATTGTTTAAATTACAGTAGCCTGTGGGAGTTGTAGTTGCACCTTCATTTCTTCCACTTTGTGAAGGCCCTGCCTTAAGTATTAGAGTCCAGTGTAACCCATGCTCTAGTATACTAGCTGGTTGCTAAACCCGTTGGCCTGGTTAGTCCAAAAAACGTGGTACACAATGATTATATGAGACCATGAAAACAGAGTGTTAAGTCTAAACAAAATTTTTACTCTTACGTTAACTGGGGTACTGACCCAGATTTCCTTATTGAATAGTGTTGCTTTAACAACAATGTTTTCTGTTCTTTATTTCTGCAAAACTGCAGCTTTTTAAATATTAAAGAGAACTTTGTCTCTTGACACTTTATGAGATCAGAAGGAAATAAGGGATTAAATAAAAGGCAGAGTGGTTAAGCAGATGCTTAAAACCTGTCTAAAAATCCTGCTATTTCTGAAGGACAGATAATCTCTTTCATTCCTGATTTGCAAGTTAACCTTTCATGTTTATTATTCATGTACTTATTAGTAAGATAAGTAAATCCAGATAAGTAACCTTATTAACCTCTTTATTTTATTAGGAGGATCAATACAGTAATCACATCATTATTATGATCTTTTCACATTCATCTCATTCTACAATCAAGTGGATTTTGTAAAACATGATTATTAAGAATTTACATTTAAATTTATAGAAAATAAATTTCATGCAGGAAAACATGTAATCTATGGTAAGTGGATTTAGGAAAAACACATTTCATGATTACAGCTCAAAAATACATATTCCTTACTTATTTACTGAGTCATCAATTAAACCAAATAGCTTACTACTATACTTTTAGTCTTACACTATGGATGGGTATCAGCATTTTAATAGCCTGCTGAAAAATCAGGAAAGACCAGACTTCATCCACATCACAGTATAGAGCTTATTTCTGCAAAGGGAAAGGGTACCAATTGCCATGGTTTTTATCTTTCTGAATATACCATAATTTCCAGACCATGGCATGAACAAGAGTTTATGCTTAATGCACAAGGTGCACGTATGTGTAAGCACAACCTTGCCAAGGGAGGAGTACAATTTGTAATGATACCATGATCACTACCATGTGCCAATCAGTAATCAGTACCATATTTTAAAACTGTGTTTCAGAAACAAAGAACATTGGGCCATATTAACACAGATCACGTAGGATTCACATTGAAGAAATCTGTTTTGTGGGGTTTTGTATTTGTTTAGCTTCTCTGCTTGTCAAGCCCATTGCTTATGAACTACATCTATAGGTGCATTGGGCATATTGTGCTTTTTCCTGCAGTGAGTTGCATTTAAAACTCAAACTAAAACACTAAAAGTACAGTTCTTCCTGCTAAACCTTTTCCAACTGAGTGCTGCTGTACCTGGCACTGTGCGAACTGTGGAGCTACCGTGACTTCCTGACAGATGGTAGCTCCAGGGTTCCCTCCGTGCCCTACATTGATAATGCAGCAGAATTAGGCGCTGATATTAGTGATGGGCGAATTTATTCGCCAGGCGCGAATTCGCGGCGAATTTGCGCGTTTCGCCACCAGCGAATAAATTCGCGAAACGCCCGCGAAAATTCGCGTCAAAAAATTCGCCGGTATCAAAAAAAATTTTTCCGAAAAAACGGACGCCAGCGCCAAAAACGGGCGAATTTCGCGAATCGTTTCGCGAATTTTTCGCCGTTTCGCAAATTCCGCGCGAAATTCGCGAATTTTTCGGCGAACCGAAACAGCACACATTCGCACATCACTAGCTGATATCACTTGCACACCAAACAACTGCAAATGACCCCAGATAGACTTTAGTTTAACTGCATCCAATTTATTGTGATGTGAACACAAAGTTGTGTCTATTTTGATGAGTGCTGTGTCAGATGCAACACAATTGTGTGCCATTTATCTGGGAAATATGGATCATTGTGTGAAAAAAAACACTAAACTGCACTTTGCTCCCTACATCAGGGTAAGTGAATGAGGCCCATAGTTTTGGTTGAAAAAAAGTCAACTGTCAGAGGCATGGCCTGCTATAAATGGGAGCACATGAACCTACTAAAAGCTGTACTCTGTCAGCATTGTAAACTTAAGCAAAAAGGACAAGAGAAGAACACATCAGAAGAAAATAACTCTTTAGTTCTCTATAACACAAGGCAAAGAGCAGATGAATCAGAAATGGGTGAAAAAGAACGGTGTCACCAGCTCACAACTATTTCCCCCATTTCTCTAAAAGGTGGAGGCAACAGACCTTAAATGATCATACTGAATGGGAGCACAGCAAACAGCATCACCTGCATTGTGCAGTAGTGATCTCCAGGTCACCGACAACACCTGACCAGTATATCCTGGAGACAGATGATGCCTGGCACATGGACAGAGTACTTTACATCATCATGCTCCAGACATTCCTCTATTGTCGCCCCAAGAGGCATACTGCTATGTTTATGTAGCGCACCCGTAGGTGTTGGCAGTAGTCTATATGAGTCTGCTTTTCTTAACCAGGTGACACCCCAAGGCCCCAGTAACCAGGCACACAAGATGGCAGTGCAACAGGCACAACCTGACTTTATTAAACAGCTGCAGCTGTAAGAGATGATTGGTTAGAAATAAAACAATAATATGACAATTAGTACTCTGCTAACATTGTAGTAAATATGACAATTTAACAAAGACAACCCCTGTAAGACCCTTCAAACCCTGGTGTGCACACCTAAGTCCTGAAACAGTTGTGTACCGATGGGGGGCCCCCTTACTGAGTTGAAAGAACTGGATGGGCTGCAAATAGCACAGCAGTCTAAATGAATGGCAAATTCCACTTTAGGTTGCTGCTGAACTGTGCAACTGAATTATCTCCCTGGATGTAACCACAATAAAAAAACTGGTGATGTGTCCCTTGGTAAGGGTATAGATGGTGCAATGCTGTCAGCTCTCCTTGCACAATATGTCTCACCCTCCAATGGACTAGCAGGATAATGTCTGTTTTATAACTCCCAAAGTTCCTTAAACTGGTAGCACAAGGGTTAATAACTTACAGTTGACAAAGAACCTTGCTTTTCTCCACACTGTGGCTTTCTCCTTATCAAGATGGCTGACTGTTGTACTCCTGGATCACAATGGTGCTGACAACAAAACTTCCTCCAGGGAACAGCAGCAAACAGCTTCAAGCAGGCTGCACACTGCAGTGTTCTCCCCTTGCAGGTTAATAGCAGTCTCTCTCTCTGGCTGGTCACTCAGCAGGCTGGAACACAAACCCAGTCTCTAGATCTCTCAGCACATCTCTCCATGCTGGCTGGTCTCTCCTCCTCCTGTTCCAGGCCCTGGTTCCTCTTCCTGTTCCTGGCTGAGAGGGCAGGGCACAGACTGTCTCCTTTATCATTGGCTGGAGAAAATCCCTTCCTTCCTGCAGTCTGAAGCATTAACTAGTTCCTCTGTACTGTAGTGGAAGGCACGGGGGGACTACATTACCCAGCAGTCTTACAGGTGCAAATATTAAGTGTGCTACACTCACCCCCCTCTTTATAAATGGCACGTCCTCGTGACAGCATTTCGGAACATATGTAACAATATGCAGACAGAGAATAAAGCATGGCAATATACATGTTAACATAAAAATATACAGTGCAACAGAAATATCTCATTTACTGAACAATCTTTTCCACCATGGCATACCATTTTTGTATGTTTTATGGGCTGGGGTGTCACCATTGGGCATCAGAACACAGGGAACATGGGCGATGGTAGCCTTTCGAACAGTGGGCACCATCTGATTGTGACTTGTTCCCAGGATATCATATGTCAGTCTCTGAGGAGGTCTAACTGTTCGTTGTGGCCTGCAGGGCCTTTCAAGAGTCTCGGTACAATCCCTGGTCTCTGGAGTTGGTACAGGAGAAATTTCCTCCATGTTAGCTGTGACCACTGTCTCCAGCTGCTCCTGCTGTGATGTCTCATCTGATCTTGGCTCGGGTGTAATGGCAGCATTGGGAATAAACTCATTAGCATCCACACTTAGATTGCTTGAAACCTCTGAACCAAAACTGGGGCAACATTCTTTATTCTGATCTGTGAAGAAATAATCCAGACCCCAGTCATCATCACTTTCAATGTCCTCTGAAACTTCTGTTTCTTTGACGTTTGCTGTGGGTGTCACAGCTGGAAGGCCTTGCTGTCTTCTAGAACACCTAGGCCGATTGGTAGTGGGTTTTGCATCTGGAAGCTTCAACACCCTAACTTTTTCACCTATTGGCATAAGGTGGTTGCGGTGCCAAGTCTTGATGGGCCCGGTTCTCCCCTCAGGCCGTATCTGATATACTGGGATGTTAGGTAGCTGCGTACAAACAATGTAAGGCTGGGATCCCCAGCGGTTGGCCAACTTATGCTTCCCAAGAATACCCAAATTCCGTAACAGCACCCAGTCACCAGGCTGCAGATCATGGAACTTCATACTTCGGTCATATTGCTTTTTATTCTGGTCTTGTCTATTTGCCGCAGCAGCCTGTGCCTGTTCATATGCTTTTTGTAAGTTGTGCTTGAGGCGCTCAATGTACCCTTGGTGTGATGTTACTGGAGTGTCATCCTCTGTTACCCCAAAAACAACATCAACTGGCAATCGGGCTTCCCTTCCAAACATTAAGAAATATGGGGAAAATCCTGTGGTGTCATTTCTGGTACTATTATAGGCGTGGACAACAGCTGCTATATACCTGCTCCATTGTGCCTTTTTTTCTTCAGCCAAAGTCCCCAGCATGTTAAGCAGGGTTCTGTTGAACCGTTCTGGCTGAGGGTCACCTTGTGGGTGATCCTGGACTTCTGCACTCCAAGAAGAGTTAACAGTTCTTTTATGAGCTGGCTTTCAAAATCTCTGCCCTGGTCAGAGTGTATCTGCTTAGGCAACCCATAATGGATGAAAAACTTCTCCACTAGGAATTTGGCCACAGTAATTGCCCTTTGGTCTTTTGTGGGGTAAGCCTGAGCATATCTGGTGAAATGATCAGTGACCACCAGAACATTCTTCACTCCCCCCTCATCCGGTTCTATAGATAAAAAGTCTATGCAGACTAAGTCCATTGGTCCCTGGCTTTCAAGGTGTCCCATTGGCGCAGCTCTAGTGGGCAGGGATTTACGCTGGAGGCATCGGAAACAAGTACTGCAATAGCCCTCCACGTCTTGCTTGAACCCGGGCCAGTAAAATCGATCTCTTACTAACCCTAGAGTCTTCTCTACACCAAGATGTCCATGGTTGTCATGCAGCTGACAATATACAGAGTCCTTGTGTTTATGGGGTAGTAGCAGTTGCCATTTCTCACATCCTGCAAAGTTAGGAGCTCTTCTATATACCAGACCATTCCGCAGGCTAAGCCTGTCCCATTCCAGGGCCAGAGTCCTAGCATTTGGGTGTTCATCTGTTTTTAAAAACTCTGGCTTCTTTTGTCGCAGTGCTTCCAGAGCCAGACGACAAAGTGGATCCTCCTTCTGATCCCTCCGCAGGTCATCTAAACTGAGGGAAGGCAGGGCAGCAGTGTCCACTGTCACAACACTGCAGTACAACTTTGGGATCCCAGCTGCCGATATCCCCAAAGCTTCAGCCACACTGGATCCTGCCTGGCGGCAGTGTACGCCCTGGCATTGAGCTCTTACACCAGGGGCTGGTATTTCAACCCATTCATCTTCTGGGTGCAAACTGTCATGTGGTCTTCGGGACAACCCATCTGCATCCCCATTGCTACGGCCAGGCCGATATCGTAGACTGAAGTTGTAATTTGCAAGTGCAGCCAGCCACCGGTGTCCTGTGGCATCCAACTTGGCGGAGGTGTTGATATAAGTGAGCGGGTTGTTGTCTGTATGCACGTCAAATTCAGCCCCATACAGGTAATCGTGGAGTTTATCAACGACAGCCCACTTCAGTGCAAGGAACTCCAACTTGTGGGCTAGGTAATTTCTCTCTGTAGGTGACAAGCTTCTGCTGATATAGGCAATTGGTCGCAACTCTCCTTCATGCTGCTGATAAAGGACACCTCCGAGTCCTTCTCGGCTGGCATCAACATGAAGGACATAAGGCTGGGTTGGGTCTGCGTATGCCAGGACTGGAGCATTGGTCAGGCAGTCCTTCAGTTGCTGAAATGCCTTTTCGCAGTCCTCATTCCACCTGTCCTCAACTGGTTCTTTTGCTTTTCTTTGACCTTTGGACTTGTTAGAATAGTTCTCTATGTCCTCCTCTTCTTCTGTATCACTTTGAAGAAGCTGATTCAGTGGCCATGCAACTTTAGCAAATCCTCTCACAAATCTGCGGTAATACCCACAGAATCCCAGGAATGATCTGAGTTCAGTAATGGTGCGGGGTCGGGGCCAAGAAGTGACTGCTTCAATCTTGCTGGGGTCAGTGGATACTCCCTCAGCTGATACCACATGGCCTAGATAGGTGACCGAGGGTAAACAAAACTGGCATTTTTCCGGTGACAGCTTCAACCCTTCTTTCTTTAGCCTATCCAGCACCTTAAGTAGTCTCTCTTCATGTTCCTCAAGAGTCTTCCCAAAGACAATAATGTCATTGAGGTACACCACTACCTCTATGAGATGCATGTCTCCTACTGTGTTTTCCATCAGCCTTTGGAAGGTGGCAGGCGCTCCGCTAAGTCCTGGAGGCATTCTTGTCCATTCTAGGAACCCCAAAGGGCAGATAAATGCGGTCTTCTCACGATCATCTGGATGCATTGGGATCTGGTGGTATCCACTTTTTAAGTCCAGAACGCTGAACCACTTACTTCCAACTAAGCAGTGCAGGACATCTTCCACCCTGGGAGTGGTATATTGATCAGGGATGGTGCGCTGATTTAGAGTTCTATAGTCAACACACATCCTAATGGACCCATTCTTTTTACGCACCACCACAATTGGCGATGCATAGGGGCTTCGGGACTCTCTGAGAATTCCTGTGGTCTTCAACTCTTCCAGAAGCTTTCGTAGGTCCTCTATATCCCCAGGAGCTAGTCTGCGGGACCTTTCTCGGAATGGTTTATCCTCCCGGAGCCGTATTCTGTGCTGAGTGCTGGTTGCACAACCCACACCGTAGTCATCTTTGGAGAACATCTCTTTCCTTTGCTCCAAATGTCCCGTCATCCGTGACTTCCATTCCTTTGTGATGGGAGAGTTTTCCAATGAGGCCCATTTGTCTGTGGTTCCTTCCTCAGTTTCAAGATGGGATGCCAGTACTGGGGAGGCAGCATAAACTTTTCCCACCAGAGTGCGGGGCTGAATTACTGCTGGCTGACTTGTGGCATTTCTCAACCCCACTTTCACCATGCCTCCATTCTTTTTCAGTTGTTCTACTGGGATGGCTTCTGGAAGCAGATCTACCCACCTGGGCAATTTCAATTCAAGGTCACTTTCAAGCATTACATGGGATCCAGGGTTCTCACAGTTCATCTTCACCTTGGCTCGCATACAAGTGATCTTCCCTGGAGCAACTACTATCTTTTGTCTGTTTAAATACCATACATTTCCGATCCCATCAGCTGGAACATTTGCCTCCTGCACCAGTGACTTTAGGGTTGGCTGTAGCAGTGGGTGAACTGGGACAATGGATGCCTCCTTTGTTGTCACCAGGTGGTCAAGGAGTCTCCGTACAACAGCTGTGTTGGTTCCCACTACCAAGGCATTCTTCCCAGCCCCAGGGGGTCGGTTGCACACCACCGCCAGTGTCTCCATGGGTTCTGCCATCCCTGCTACTTTCTGGGAGAATTCCACTTTGGCTGAAAGGAAACCTTGATAAGGCAACTTCTTATCACTTAGGCCCCAAATCTCTAACTGTTTGTCCAGGGTTTCCAGGGGTATGTGCTTTAAGTATTTCCTGTAGAAATCTTCATACAGGAGGGTCACTTGAGCACCAGTATCTAGAAGGGCTTCAGCATAGATGCCTTCAATCTGTACAGGGACAATAGGTGATGGACCCACCAAGCCCTTCGGTAGCTTGGGTTCAGGCCCTCTCTTTAGCCTGTCCATATGACTTTGCTTGTGTCTGACAGGCAGGGGTTGACTTTTCACTATCTGCACAGACTTGGGCACTTTACTGCTTTTCTGGATCCGGTGTGAGCAACTCTTGAGTGGGCTCTTCATTGAGGGCCCCTGAAGCTTCCCTGCTGCTTTTGGTGGTGTCTTGCTTGCTCTTCCTTTTGAGGTGCACTCTCTCTGGAAATGACCTTCCCCTCCACAGCAGTAACAAATAGCTGGGCCAGTCAACCTCCAGTCTTGGGAAACATTGGGCTGTTCAGCTGGTCCCACTGGGACTTCTGTATTTAGCTCTTTTTGTACCGGAGGCATGCCCGATTGTGAGACCACCTTTGTCATTAGCTCAGCCAGCTTGTTGACTGTCTGTTCTAACTGGGCGATCCTTTGGTTGGTGTCCACAGCATTTACCAACCCAACTCCAGCGATAAGCTTGGTCACCGGGTCTGCCATAGCTCCCTTAGCTGCTAGCGTGGCTTCTTCTTCCCGAACCCACTTGATCAGATCAATGTAGCGGGTGGTCCCCCCAGCTCCTCGGGTTCTCAATTTGATCACAATAGGGTCTAGTGGCTGAGCCCCTTGGAGGATTTGCTTCACTCTCACTTGATCCACTTCTTTAGAGTCTATGCCTTTCTTTAGTAAGATTTGGTGAATAATCTTATTAAGGCGTCGGATGTAATTAGATAATTTCTCTCCCTCCCACTGGTAAGTGTGCTTCAACTGGTAGTGGAGATCCTCTACATCCTCAACTCTGCCAAACACTGTTTGAAGGGCAGCAAGGTAATCATATGCCGTGCAATCTTGCTGACTCAGCTTTAAATTCCTCACTGCTTCAGATGCAGCACCTCTTAGACACTCTGCTATTCGCTGCTTCTTTTGTGCCTCTGGTATGTCCCACTCATCAAGGGCCTGTAATGCCTGATCCATCCAGACTTCATATTCCTCTTCACCCATGGGCAATGGTTGTACCCCTGAGAAGATCTTCAGTTTTCGGTAGCCTGCACCAATATGGGCACCATTACCCTGATTACACTTAGCCATGAATTCTCCCATGGCTGTAAAGAACTCGGGCCCAATCATAGCCACAGGTGATGGGGCAGGTGGCACTTCCAGTGCAGCAGGACTTTCCACAGCTCGGTACTCAGTGTGGGCAAGTTCAGGTCGCACAATCTGAGCTTTGTTACCTTCATCACCCACCTCAACTGTGTCAGTTACAACAAGAGAAGTGACTTGGCAATCCCACTGTAGTAACACCTGGAGATGCCCCATGTGCTCCTCTCTTTGCAGCTTTACAATGCAGCATCTGTTCTGTGGTGCTAGGCGGTCTAACAGTCTGTAGATCTGCTCTGATGAGAATTTTGTGACAGGCAATAGTAAAGCAGTACAATGGGAAGGATCCACACCCGCTACCTTGCACCATTTAGTAACATCACTTGGCTCCATCTTGCTGGTTAGAGGGAGACTGGGAGTAGAAAGCTAGTAATCCCGGACGAGCCCCCAAGTGTAGCGCACCCGTAGGTGTTGGCAGTAGTCTATATGAGTCTGCTTTTCTTAACCAGGTGACACCCCAAGGCCCCAGTAACCAGGCACACAAGATGGCAGTGCAACAGGCACAACCTGACTTTATTAAACAGCTGCAGCTGTAAGAGATGATTGGTTAGAAATAAAACAATAATATGACAATTAGTACTCTGCTAACACTGTAGTAAATATGACAATTTAACAAAGACAACCCCTGTAAGACCCTTCAAACCCTGGTGTGCACACCTAAGTCCTGAAACAGTTGTGTACCGATGGGGGGCCCCCTTACTGAGTTGAAAGAACTGGATGGGCTGCAAATAGCACAGCAGTCTAAATGAATGGCAAATTCCACCTTAGGTTGCTGCTGAACTGTGCAACTGAATTATCTCCCTGGATGTAACCACAATAAAAAAACTGGTGATGTGTCCCTTGGTAAGGGTATAGATGGTGCAATGCTGTCAGCTCTCCTTGCACAATATGTCTCACCCTCCAATGGACTAGCAGGATAATGTCTGTTTTATAACTCCCAAAGTTCCTTAAACTGGTAGCACAAGGGTTAATAACTTACAGTTGACAAAGAACCTTGCTTTTCTCCACACTGTGGCTTTCTCCTTATCAAGATGGCTGACTGTTGTACTCCTGGATCACAATGGTGCTGACAACAAAACTTCCTCCAGGGAACAGCAGCAAACAGCTTCAAGCAGGCTGCACACTGCAGTGTTCTCCCCTTGCAGGTTAATAGCAGTCTCTCTCTCTGGCTGGTCACTCAGCAGGCTGGAACACAAACCCAGTCTCTAGATCTCTCAGCACATCTCTCCATGCTGGCTGGTCTCTCCTCCTCCTGTTCCAGGCCCTGGTTCCTCTTCCTGTTCCTGGCTGAGAGGGCAGGGCACAGACTGTCTCCTTTATCATTGGCTGGAGAAAATCCCTTCCTTCCTGCAGTCTGAAGCATTAACTAGTTCCTCTGTACTGTAGTGGAAGGCACGGGGGGACTACATTACCCAGCAGTCTTACAGGTGCAAATATTAAGTGTGCTACATTTATATTATTATGAAATCAAGGAAATTCTTTTTAGCCCTTACACACACAAAAATCAACTTCTAAAATCATAAACATGTAATTGCTCACAGATCTCTTTCCAGTAACCTTAGAAAAAAGGAAACCACTTAAACCAGATACACAATCTCTTAAGAGATAATAGTACCATACAGATTGGTCTACCCATTATTCTGATAGTAAACAATCATGGGCAAATACTACAAAATCCTGAAAATGGAAATAAGCTATTAATCGTGTTAGGATTTTGGAATAAGGATATCACCTATTAAAAAGTGACTAAATCTAGCAGTACTGAATATTTGTACAAAAATTGTACAAAAATGAGCTGCCAATTAATGACCTGACCATGGAATTCTAAAAAACCAGTGGGCTTCTGGAGAAAAATGGTGGTGCAGGAAATTAAAGTTTCCTATATGCCCTATTGGATTGCCTTTTCCTCCCTTATTTAATGTGCCGTGGTGTTCTAACCATCCTCACGGTCTAAGTCTTTAAACTGCAACACTGGGGGTCATTTATAAAGTTCGCGCAGAGCATATTTTTTCGCAAATGTTGTATTGCTCATGTTTTTTCCTGAACACGAATATATTGCACTGCTCTGCCCGTCATTCCGTTTTCTGTGAATTTGCATTGTGAATACATTTTCACGAATGGCGTGCAAATGAGACGGGAGTTTGTACGAGCACACCCAATGGGCGAGGTTGTTGTGCGCAAAAATAGCTCTGACAGTAATTTAAATTCGCACTTTGCGAAACTGTTTTGCAAATATTATTTCCGCCACCAAAGTTGTGGTGTAATTCAGTCGCAGAGTGTGCACATTAATATTCACAATTTGAGATTTTTGACATATTTAAAAAGCTCATATTTAAAAAGCTCTCATTCGCATTATGAAAAAAAAAATTCACAATTCTGTTTGCACCGCACTTATTGAGCTTTATAAATATAACCATGCACAGGGCAAATATATTCACTCTGCGAACCAATATATATATATATATATATTTATATTTTTCTTCCCTGTTTATTATTTTTGCATTTTCTGTATAGATGAGTAATTACATGACTAATGTTACATACTCTTTTGTAATTATCTTGCAACATATAATTATCCTAAGCATTATGAAGAAGAATTATGATCCACAGTGAAAAGGTCAGGGGTTCCACTTAGGACTCAAGGCTATAAGAAAATAAATATTTATATGGTTAAGCAAATACAGAATGTATTCCTTTTATATATTATGTTTACATTTTTATCTCATGAAGTCAAAGGCTTAAATAATATTGTTAAGCAATATATAGCTTTTGAAGAACATAAAGCACTAAAGCCAGATATTGCCTATATGAAAAAGGCACACTTCACACATACAAGTTATATTCTTTGACATATCACACCATAAACCTGTTATAAAAGCCATTAAAGATTCTTTAGAATGACCCTTTATTATGGTAAGGGGACATTATGGGGCAAATTCACTAAGATTCGTAGTTGCGCCAGGCGTAACTTCGCTGCACTTCGCCAGGCGTAGTTTCGCCAGCGCTCCGCAAATTCACTAAAATCCGAAGTTGCGCTCAGGGGTAGCGTAAGGTTGCGAAGTTGCGCTATCGTTGATTCGCTAAGTGAAGTTACGCTGGTTAATTTGCATACGGCGCCAAATTAAAATTTCAATGGAGGAATATGTATCAGCACTACAAATGGCTGGGAAACCTTCAAAACATCAAATAAAATTTTTATTTTGCCCTACACATGTGCCCACTGATCTTTTTCAGCCAATCACCCATAATATAGAAAAAACGCCAGCGTTTTTTGGGACTTAGAAAAAATTTGAACTTTTTTTGAAGCAATTCCTATATACTCTATTGCGCTTCGCCTGGTCTGAGGTGGCGAAGGAAGTCTAGCTTAAAAAGGTAGCATTCACTACAATGCGCGTGTAAGTGGATTTGCGTAGTTACGTCCGTTGCGCAAATTCGCAAGGTGTAAGGGTTCGAAGTAACACTAGCGAAGTTACGCCAGCGTTCGTTAGTGAATTTGCGAAGTAACGAAAATGCCCAACGCTAGCGAATTGACTCTACAAAGAGTGGTGGTAAATGGAACATTTTCTAATTGGACCAGTGTTGTTAGTGGAGTACCGCAGGGCTCTGTACTAGGTCCCTTGCTTTTCAACTTGTTTATTAATGACCTGAAGGTGGGCATTGAAAGTACTGTTTCTATTTTTGCTGATGAAACTAAATTGTGCAGAACTATAGGTTCCATGCAGGATGCTGCCACTTTGCAGAGTGATTTGTCTAAACTGGAAAACTGGGCAGCAAACTGGAAAATGAGGTTCAATGTTGATAAATGCAAGGTTATGCACTTTGGTAAAAATAATATAAATGCAAGTTATACACTAAATGGCAGTGTGTTGGGAGTTTCCTTAAATGAGAAGGATCTAGGGGTCTTTGTAGATAACACGTTGTCTAATTCTGGGCAGTGTCATTCTGTGGTCACTAAAGCAAATAAAGTTCTGTCTTGCATAAAAAAGGGCATTAACTCAAGGGATGAAAACATAATTATGCCTCTTTATAGGTCCCTGGTAAGGCCTCATCTGGAGTATGTAGTGCAGTTTTGGACTCCAGTCCTTAAGAGGGATATAAATGAGCTGGAGAGAGTGCAGAGACGTGCAACTAAATTGGTTAGAGGGACGGAAGACTTAAATTATGAGGGTAGACTGTCAAGGTTGGGGTTGTTTTCTCTGGAAAAAAGGCGCTTGCGAGGGGACATGATTACACTTTACAAGTACATTAGAGGACATTATAGACAAATGGCAGGGTACCTTTTTACCCATAAAGTGGATCACCGTACCAGAGGCCACCCCTTTAGACTAGAAGAAAGGAACTTTCATTTGAAGCAACGTAGGGGTTCTTCACAGTCAGGACAGTGAGGTTGTGGAATGAACTGCCGGGTGATGTTGTGATGGCTGATTCAGTTAATGCCTTTAAGAATGGCTTGGATGATTTTTTGGACAGACATAATATCAAAGGCTATTGTGATACTAAGCTCTATAGTTAGTATAGGTATGGGTATATAGAATTTAATTAAAAGTAGGGAGGGGTGTGTGTATGGATGCTGGGTTTTCTTTTGGAGGGGTTGAACTTGATGGACTTTGTCTTTTTTCAACCCAATTTAACTATGTAACTATGTAACTATGTTAGGCGCTTCGGCGCTTAGTGAATTTGCCCCTATGTGTTGCTCATGGGCAACATCACAGATATGTCACTTTTGGTTTTGGTTATGTTTATGCCCCAAACAAATGTGTTTCCTGCAGAGAACCCTAGTTATATTGTTACATAGAAGAGGGATATGTGGGAGCACTCCAAGGCCAAATAAAAAAAATGAAATAAAATGGAAGTGCAGCTGTTCTGGCCAGGATAGTTAGAAAATACAAAAAGGTCCCCTGTTTCACAAATTAATTTAGTATCTTAACTAATGCATGTATTTTACACAAAAGGGGTTTTTAGTTAGAAAATAATAATACTAAAATTGATAAGCCACCATACCACATCAAGGTAAACCCCATATGGTAGTCATAACTGTTTAGTTTTTTCTAGGTTGGCATCTCCCTGCATAACTGCATGTCTCAGGGTCAATGTCTCCAGACCAAAGCATCTGCTTAAATGGGCTTGATCCTCCCCCATGCCTGTAGCATTTTATTAGGGGAGAGGTTTGTCATTACCAAAGCATTGATTACTTATTCAGGCACGTTGCCTCCAGATCATAAACGATCATAAACATATCCCTCTTTTGGACTGGAGACCAGAACTGCACAACATACTCAAGGTAAGGCCTTATCAGGGACCTCTAAAAAAACAATGTTTTTATCCCCTTTTCTATGCAAAACAGTACTTTATTTGCTTTAGTAGCCAAAGAATGGCACTGCCAGGAATTAGACAACTTGTTATCTACAAAAATCCCTAGATTCTTCTCAATTAAGGAAACCTCAACACACTGCAATTTATTGTAAAACTTGCATTTGTATTATTCCTGCCAAAGTGCATAACCTGGACTTCATCAACATTGAACCTCATTTTCCAGTTTGCAGCCCAGTTTTCCAATCTAGTCATCACTCTGCAAAGCGGCAACATCCTGCATGGAACTCGTGAGAAGTTATCTGTTCTGCACAATTTAGCATCATCAGCAAAAATAGAAACTGTACTTTCAATGCCCACCTCCAAGTAATTTATAAACAAGATGAAAAGCAATAGACCAAGTTCAAATCCCTGCAGTACTCCACTAACAACACTAGTCCAACTAGATAATATTTCATTTACCACCACACTTTGTAATCTATCCTTCAGCCAGTTCTTTATCCAAGTACAAATACTATGTTCCAGGCCAATATTCTTTAACCACTGTCTGTGAAGTACCGTTTTAAAAACTTTACCAAAGTACATGTAGATTACATTCACTGCCATTGCAAAGTCGAGGTTCCTGCTCAGCTCCTCATAAAATGCAATTCGATTAGTCTGACAAGATCTGTTACACATAAAACCAAGCCACCAAAAACTTATAGTATTATTATTTGCAATGAAGTTAAGTATCTTATCACTTAATAGCCTTTCCTACCACTGACGGCAAACTAACCGGCATATAATTTTGTGGCTGAGAATGGGATCTCTTTTTGAATAACGCACAGCATTAGCAATTGCCAGTCTCTCAGCACCATTCCAGACCTCAATGAATCCTGAAAAAAGAAGTAAAGAGTATTGCCATTCACAGAGCTAAACTCATTTCATACCCTGGGATGAATACCATCCAGTCGAGGTCCTTAGGTTATGCTTACATGTTCCAGTCTATTTTGAATTTACTCTTGTGTGGACCATGCATTATTAGTTACATACATATGTTACATACATAGAATCAGGTTGAAAAAAGACAAGGTCCATCCCTCCAAATGCAGATCCAGCATCCATACACACACCCCTCCATACTTTCACATAAATTATATATTCCCATATCTATACTAACTATAAAGTTTAGTAGATATTATGTCTGTCCAAGAAATCACCTAAGCCACTCTTAAAAGCATTATCAAAATCAGCCATCACAACATCATCCGGCAGTGCATTCCACAACCTCACTGTCCTGACTGCGAAGAACCACCTACACTGCTTCAAATGAAATTTCTTTTCTTCTAGTCTAAAGGGGTGGCCTCTGGTATGGTGATCCACTTTATGGGTAAAAATGTCCCCTGCTACTGTATTTGTCTATAATGTCCTCTAATGTACTTGGAAAGTGTAATTATGTCTCCTTGCAAGCATCTTTTTTCCAGAGAAAACTACCCCAACCTTGACAGTCTACCCTCATAATTTAAGTCTTCCGTCCCTCTAACCAGTTTAGTTGCTCATCTCTGCACTCTCTCCAGCTCATTTATATCCCTCTTAAGGACTTGAGTCCAAAATTGCACTGCATACTCCAGGTGAGGCCTTACCAGGGACCTATAAAGAGGCATAATTATGTTTTCATCCCTTGAGTTAATGCCATTTTTTATGCAAGACAGAACTTTATTAAGTAGCCACAGAATGTTACAGCCCAGAATTAGACAACTCGTTATCTACAAAAAAAACCCTAGATCATTCTCATTTAAGGAATTTCCCAACACACTGCCACACTGACAAAAAAATTTCATGTTTTAGTTACTCCCTTATAGAATTGCCTCTGCAACAGAATAAGTTCAGTAACTGACAGCAGCATGGCATGTGAAGCAAATCAGCAAAAAAGAAGAGGGGAGCTACAGGGGCATCTTTGGAGATACCATTTTTCTTTTGTTAAGCTTTAGATCCCCTGAAACCTTATCTACTATATTACTAAAATATAATTATGGGAGTACAGAATTTATATCAGTAGAGGATTGTCAACAATAAATTAAGCCCACAAAGATGAGTGCTTATGTTCATTGCTATTGCTATAGCCAGTATACACATGACAAATAAGATTAGTGCATCTAGATACTATGTGGTGCAACATACTCTACTGACATGTGAGCTGTGACATTATAGCAACCTGCATACCAGCATACCCCCCCACATGCCCCAAAGAATGGCGTGCAGGCCTTTTGTCTATTCACTTATTTTAAAAAATAATTTTGTATTATTTTTACTGCTTGCTGCAATACCCTTTTCCATATCAATTTTAGCTTGTCTTTTAGCTATTATGCATGATTTATTGTACCTGGTAAACGTTTCAGCTGTCCCGGCTAAATTGAAAGCCTTAAAAGCACATCTTTTCTTACCCATCTGAACACCAACACTTCTATTAAACCACAACAGTTTTGTTTTGCAACAACGTTCCTTGCTTACAAGAGGAATATACTGACAAGTATATTTATTAAGTAGCATTTTAAAGATGTCCCATTTTTGTTCTGTGTTTAACCCTGTGAAAAACATTTCCCACTTAATATGTTGCAGAGATGCCCTTATACTGTCAAAGTTTGCACGTCTGAAATTTAGTGTTTTAGTTGCTCCCTTATAGAATTGCTTCTGAAATATAATCTAAAATGAGACCATGTTATGATCACTATTTCCTAAATGCTTACTCACACAAATTGTAAAGATAAATGATATATTGATAGTTATTACAAGATCCAAAAGAGAATGATTCCTAGTTGGTTCTTGAACAACCTCAAATAAAAAGTTGTCATTCAGCATATTTACAAACCTACTAGCTTTTTATGATTTGGAAACCCCATTACCCTAGTCAATGTCTGGATAATTAAAATCACCAATTATAATAACTTGCCCTAGTTGCAAAGCCACTTCTATTTGTTAAAGTAGCTGGGCTTCATTCTCATCACTTATACGAGATGTTTGAAGCATACACCAATGATCATTTTCTTTGTTACCTTTTGCCCAGTCAAAATCTCTACCCAGAGCAATTTTACACCCTCACCAGTGCCAGCTATAGTTACAGTATTTCTTTAGTGCAGGGATCCCCAACCTTTTGAACCCGTGAGCAACATTCAGAAGTAAAATGAGTTGGGGAGCAACGTTAGCATGAAAAATGTTCTTGGGGTGCCAAATGTGCTGTGATTGGCCATTTGGTAGCCCCTATGTGGATTGTCAGCCTGCATTGAGATTCTGTTTGACAGTGCGTCTGGATTTTATGCAATTAAAACTTGCCTCCAAGTCAGGAATTCAAAAATAAGCACCTGTTTTGAGGCGACTGGGAGCAACATCCAAGGGGTTGGAGAGCAACATGTTGCTCACGAGCTACTGGTTGGGGATCACTGCTTTAGTGCATGGCTTTAATTCAGGCTTTAAATACAAACACACTCCTCCACTCTTTGTAATCCCTCTGTCCCTCCTAAAAAAGGTGTAACCAGCCGAGTCACATGTTTCATCCCACCAGCATTTGAGTGAAATTAAATTAGAGTCTATGGGTGTTTGTGGTAATTTTTTTGGGATTTGGGGTTACCACTACAACATGTTTTCTTACTTTCAAGCTTTGTTGACTGTGTTAAGTGAAGCTGCCAACTGATATGTTTCGCTTTGCATTGCATTGGATCTGCATTGCATTGGAGTCAATGGGAAGACCAATTCACATGCATGTTTCTTTCAGTATACTGCTACACACATGCCCTACATTGTTAGAGAACCTCCTATCTGATAGACTACAAATGTTTTTTTCAAAATAAAAAGGCTCCCATTTTGCCAATTTCTTAAAAAATTCTGTGATTTTTATCATTACCTCTGCTTGACTGGTGATGGTATCTACTACTACTCTATATTGCTGTTTAACCAAAAGGTACCCTTTGTTTTTTATAAATATATAACTAGTTAACTACTAGTAGTTTTAAATGTATTGAATCTAAAATACTATGTAATGCAATGTTACATGACTGAGAATAGTGAAGGGAACAAATTCACTAACCTCTGAAAATTCGGCAGCAATGGCTTCGCTCACAACGCAACACTTCGCCAGACGTAAATTTGCCAGGACAACGCTAATTCACTAAAATCCAAAGTTGCGTCCAGTGCGCCGAATGCTGATGAAGTTATGCTGGCAAAGTTGTGCTAGCATTACTGTGCCAAGCAAAGTGAAGTTGCGCTACCATTGCCTAATTTGCATACAGGGGGAAGTTAAAGTACAATGGATCTATATGTTGCAGCAAATACATTACACTACACAAGCCCAGGAAACCTTTATAAAATAAAAGAATTTGTTATATTGCCCTACACATGAGCCCAGCGAATAGTTTATGTGCCATATGTTAGGGGGAAAGCCAGTTACCCCCAAAAAAATGTATGCTCTTTTTCAGCCTTTTCACCCGTGTTAGTCACTTCGCCCTTTAGTAGATTTGCCCCATGGTGTGTTAATAATCCAACCAATTTGAAGAACCAACTGAGTAGTTAAATGAATAAAAAACCCAAATAGATGAAAATGCAAAAAAAAAACATGTAATATACAAAAATAGAAAACAGCACAATTGTGCTTAGTAACAATAATAATTTACAGTACAGGAGAATGAGAAGGAGGAGGAGGGGGTTGCCCCCTCATGCTGAAGATAATCCTCCTAATTTCCCCTATATCTTGCCTCAACCCGTTGACCTGCTGGACCAACATGAATAAAATATGCCCATGGTCCTGAGCTGGCTGGGGAGGTGCTGGCTGGGGAGGTGCTGGCTGGGGAGGTGCTGCAGGAGCCGGGTCTTCCTGGGGAGGAGATGGTGCAGCCGGTTCTGCTGGCTCAGGAGCTTCTGCCAGCTCGTAACTACTTTTGCCGGCTTGGGAACTTCTTCTGCCAGCTCGGGAACTTTTTCTGCCGGCTCGGGAGCTTCTTTTGCCGGCTCGGGAAATTCTTCTGCCAGCTCGGGAGCCTCTGCCCTGTCTCCATGGATCCATTCAACAGACAAGTTAAAACATAATTTTGGTTTAAGTAATACTGCATTTGTACAGTACATAGTGATGAGTGAATTTCGCGCGAAATTCGCGAAACGGCGAAAAATTTCCGAAACTGCGCCGGCGTCTCGTTTTTGACTAATATAATAAATAAAATAAATTCGCCCATCACTAACAGTACACATTATACAAGGTGAGGTATGTGCTGTAACTACAAGACAACTACCATCTATAAGGATGGGAAGCATGGGACAGGGATAGGGTTGCCACTTCACCCCTTTAAAATCAAACATATGGAATCCACAGCCTGCCAGGCTAATTAGCAATTAACAATTCATTTAGATTCATGCTGCAGAATGAACTGATTTATGTACAGCCATGCCTCATGCATCAAAATTAATTGCTAATTAGCCAGGCAGGCTGTTGATTCTATATGTGTTCGGTTTTAAAGGGGTGAAGTGGCAAAATCTATAAGGATGGGAAGTATGAAGATGGGACAGCTTTAAGAGAGCTTTTTGCAACAGAAAAATTCTACCTGATTTCCTTGTTCTTTGCAATAATAAGACAGTTGGCGCAACTTGGCACAAAAAGAGCAAAGTAAATAGGATTTGTGGTGGTGAAGGCATTTTAAATATTTAAATTCTAGGAAATCAGCATCTTTATTGTAATTAAGAAGATAAATTAATTTATTCTGTCACCATATGTCTTGTACCAGGTCTGGGTGCCTTCTCTTTAGGTCAGTCCAGATACACTACAGAATCCTGAGCTCCATTTCAATGCCAAAGTTGCACAAGACAAAAGGTTTTGTAGCTCTTGGTGAAATGAGCCACACAGTGAATTTGCCTGCGGCAAAATTCTCTGCAAATCTATCTATGCCCCCCATGTTTTTCACCCATTCCTACTCATCAGGTTTCAATGATACCAATTATATCATAATTTTTGAGCTTGCAGTTAACTCTAGCTCTCCCATTTTACCTGACAAACTCCGTGCATTTGCCAGCATACAGCAGAGGCTACTACTTTACTTTTATAATTTATACTACTTAATGGAGAATTATTTCTTAAAAGTTAGACATATAATCAACTTCAGCCATCCGATTTTACAAAATGACAAACTCCATGCATTTGCAGCATTCAGTGGAGGTTACTACTTTTGACATTTACATTACTTAATAGAGAATTAGATCTAGTTACTAAGTTACTATAAGCCGGTGTTCCTTGTAATAGAGGGACCTCCTTAACTGGTATGCCCCCTCACTCCTCCTCCATGGCCCATTACTAAAGCCATGGGCCTGTCTACCCTAGCATTCCCATAATTCTTTAACTCACCCACCCCCATTGCCTAGTTTAAACACTCCTCCAACCACTTAGCCATTCTTTCCCCTGGCACAGTGGGCCCCCTTCCATTGAGGTACAAGCCGTCATGACTAAATAGGATGTACCCCAAGGAAAATCAGCCCAGTGCTTTAGGAACCCAAACCCTTCCTTCCTACACCAAGACTTGAGCCAGGCATTTAGCTCCCTAAGCTTACACTGTCTTTTTAGATTTGGATGTGACACTGGCAAAATCTCAGAAAAAAATACATTGGAAGACCTTCTCTGAATCTTAGAGCCTAGATCCCTGAACTCACCTCAAGGTCTTCCATTTACCATCAATTTTGTAGTTAGTAACCGTATGTACTAAGACAGCTGGGTCATGCCCAGCCCCAGCCAATAATTTGTCTACCCAATCAACCACATGACAAACCCTGGCACCAGGAAGACAGCAAACTGTTCGATTGTAGCAATCCAGATGAAAGATTACCTTATCCACTTTCCTAATAATTGAAATTGTTAAGGCCTGACTCTCCTCCCCACCACTACTAGAGAAACTGGTCTCCCAGCTGTTAGAATGATCAGCCCCATCTAGAATTGCCAATCCAGAGTTCACACTCCCATCTTCTTCACACAATCTAGCAAATCTGTTGAGATGTATAAACCCAAAGCAGCCTTTCTTTTCCTTTAAAAAGATATGTATATAAGAGAAAGGGGCGCTAGCTGGTTTGAGGCAGTGATGTATAGAAACAAATAATGCACACAAATAGCAAAGTCCAAATACTTCAAAGTTCAAAAACAAATGTTAAGGGTTAGATGCAAATTATCTGACAACTCCAACAAATGTTCCACGTGGGGTGCTGGTCACAAGCAGGCAAAGTCTTCAAATAAACAAAAAAGAAGGGGCATACTTCCATTATGTAAAATTGTATCAGCACTTTTAATCAAACATATATTGCACTAAAATTTTGCAGAAAATTATTGTTCATCAGTAAAGTCCAGCTAACTGCCTATTCACCCAAGTTTGAAAAATTCGTTTTTTGTTTTTTTTTTTATAAATTACTGTTGGTTGAATTTTGGTTCATGGGAGTTTAAAAAAACTCCCATGAAATCTAAATTCAACCCTTGATATATCTGCCCCTAAGACTTGATTTAGTCCTTTATTATTATTCATTCTCTATGTTGAAACGAAAAGATGGCACTAGCAGAACAACTGCTCAATTATGATATTTTTGATATATTTAAGGCTCAAGATTTTGAATTTATTTTATATAATTTTACTTGTCTGGTATGAAAGATTGTATCCTAAAAAAGTGCATTCCTCTATGAAGCTCCCCAGTTTTAAAAGTTTTAATTAGTTGCTTTGTACATTAAATTGAAAAAGGCAAATTCAAGTTTAACCTTGACAAAACTTTCTTTAATAATAATTATGTCTGATTTGGAATATGGTTTAAGGCAAAATCCCAGCATATCTGTGTCTAATGCATTTACCAATTTGATTCTGGGATGACAGTGGATTATGAGCTACTAAGACTTTGCCAACACATTTGATACAGTGCCATACCAAATGTTTCTGGTTAAATTAAGGAATGTTGGCCTGGAACATAGTATTTGTACCTGGATAGAGAACTGGCTAAAAGATAGACTACAAAGAGTGGTGGTAAAAGAAACATTTTCTAATTGGACCAGTGTTGTTAGTGGAGTACCGGAGGGCTCTGTACTTGGTTCTTTGCTTTTCAACTTGTTTATTAATGACCTGGGCGCGGGCATTGAATGTTTCTATTTTTGCTGATGATACCAAATTGTACAGAAGGTTATGCACATTGATAAAAATAATATAAATGTGAGTTATGTAAGGGGAGGCACATTTATTAATATTAAAATTTTGATAATATTCGAAGTATGATAAATCTCGAAAATCAAATTTGATTTTTTTTTAAAAAACTCGAATCGAGTTTGGATAATTCCCTAATCGAATTTGACAGTTTTCATCATAAATTTTTTTTTTATTTTCAATTCAACACTTAATATATTTTTTTTTAATAAAAAATAAGTTTTCTAATTCTGGGCAGTGTCATTCTGTATCCACTAATAAATAGCAATTGAAGTTCTGTCTTGTATAAAAAAGGGCATAAACTCAAGGGAGGAAAACATAATTTTGCCTCTTTATAGGTCCCGGGTAAGGCCTCACCTGGAATAACCAGTGCAGTTTTGGGCTCCAGTCTTTAAGAGGGATATAAATGAGCTGGAGAGAATGCAGAGACATACAAGTAAACCGATTAGAGGGATGGGAGACTTAAATTATGAGGGTAGACTGTTAAAGTTTTTCTCTCTGGAAAAAAATTACCCCTTCAGACTAGTGAAAAAGAACCTTCATTTGAAGTAATGTAGGTGGTTCTTCACAGTGTGGGCAGTAAAGTTTTGGAATGCTCTGCCAGATGTTGTTGTGATGGCTGATTCTGTTAATGTTTTTAAGAGTGGCTTGGATGATTTCTTGTACAAGACTAATATCAAAGGCTTTTGTGATACTAAAATCTATAGTTAGTATAGATATCAGTTTATATATTTTATGTGAGTGTATAGTGTGGTCAGTGTCAGTGTGTGTGTGTATGTAATGATGCTAGGTTTCATTTGGAGGGGTTGAACTAGATGGAGTTTAGTCTTTTTTCAACCCGATTTAACTATGTAACTATGTAATATGCAAAAGAGTCCTGAAGATGTTAATGTAGAGACAAGCCTTGAAGGAGAACTAAAAAATCAGGTTTTGAGAATTTGTGATGACCCTTCTTAGCTTCTCAACAGCTGCTCAGAGCACACTGAGAATGTGAGTGTTGTAGACACTTTCCAATATGGTGACCCCCATATGACTAGTTTGAAGTTCTTGATCATTGCTGCTATGGAGAAGCTGAAACTATAGGCTTGTTAGATCTTTAATGCTTGATAGTTATGAATCCCTTGTTAAGCAGCCTGACAAGTACCTTATAATGATGAACCTCTGGTTTCTAGGTGTTCACACAATGAGAGAAGAGTCCTTGGGAAATCTGAAGAGAACAGCGGAACACCTAGGAAAGTACACCTGCACTTCAAGCAATATTCTTAGTAGAGAAGAGTGATCTAAATGAGAACTTCTTTCTGCTGGTAATTGATGCAGAGGCCCTTTCAGAGCTATCTTTGCACAGAGGAGGAGGAGGACCGACCAACCCAGCTGGGAATGGCTGACCAGACCAAGGTAAGTAGGTGGTTATCACTGGGGGCACACAGAGAAGGGGCAGGGGCAGCAGCCCAGATACCACCCCACCTCTCCCACTCCACGCTTATAAAGCAGCATCGGAGCAGGTCAAAGGGGGCCAGCATCCCTAGTGTATTGAGCGCAACAGCGCTTTCTGCACTAGTGGAGCGGAATTTCCGAGTGGAAATTTAGCACTAAAACAAAGGCTCTTTGCTGCCCCTTGTAACTGGCCGCTCGTTGCCACCTGAGGCAAGGTTCTCACCTTGCCTCATGGCAGGAGCGGTCCTGCTGATGGGGATACCGTTGTAGACAAGTTTGCAGGAGTAACAGCTCTGTTGCTTGCAAAGTATGCAAACACGACCAACCCAGGAACAACAATTCAGTCTATGGTAGGATTGGCTTGCAGGGAAACACAGGTCAGCAAAGGGTGTTAGCACAGTCTTTAGCCAGAATAGCGTTACACACAGTGTGGCAATGATTGTTAGTACATTCTTTTAAGTAGGAATGATGTAGCAAGACATACAGTCCCACAAGGGTTAATAGCACAAACTGTTAGCAGGATGAGTGTTAAAGTTCAGCAAGGATTAAAACACAGTCTTTTAGCAGGAGTAGTGCAGCCATACATACAGTCCAGCAAGGGTTAATAGCACAAACTCTTACCAGGATGAGTATTGCTGTACAACTAGTGGAAAATTATCGGCAAAAGAGGTACTTGGTCCGGGCAAAGGTTTGCGACAGGCATGCACAGAGCCAGCATCCACGCAACAGTGACAGCTGTCCCTGCAAGGGCCAGGGGATTCCTGCATGTTCAAGGGACAGGGGTCAACCTCAGAGCAATTGGCTCCCCACCAGGAATGAACTGCCTGTGGAGCCCATACTGCCGTGGCAAGGTACAGTAATGCCAGAGGAGTTTACTGTTCCTCCGTTTGACTGTGTAATTGTTTCCCCTCCATGTGACAGTTCTATGAGAAACAGGTTACCATGATGGTTGATTCAGGTTCTGGGACCACTCTCATTTTGAAAGAGTTAATTCCCCCAGAGCTCATTAACTACGCAATAGTTTATAGTACTGAGTGTATCCATGGGGAGGTAAAAAAATATCCTACAGCCCAGGTAAAATAAAGGGTTAATGGCCAGAAAGTTTCCCTTTGTGTGGCAGTTGCACACTGGCTGCCCACCCCTGTGTTGCTGGGAAGGGACTTGTCTTGCTCTTTTTCTTTAATGCCAACACCTTCTCCTGTGAAGCATGTGTGTTTTGGTGCATCTGGTAAACTGTTACCTTTCTCACCTGACATTTTTACGCAGACACAGAGAAAGTCCTGAAAACAGAGACAAATGAACAAACAGGACTGTGTTTATAAAAGCGGGACTAAAGGTAAAACGTCTTTGGGGTCTCCTGTCCAGGGGGCCCAAGTCTCCACGGAAAGGGCAGGAGGGTCATGATTTTTTCAGTGTAACCATAATCTCTTTCTGACTTTAGAAAGAAACAGAGAGAGGATACTGTGTTTGCTTAACTTTATGACAAAGTTGTAAAAATTGGGGATAAAGTAATTGTAATTTTGAATTGCATAAAGGTTTGTTATACAGAACGTACGTACGTACGTAGTATACAAACACAAGAGGTTTTGAAACAACTGATGTTTCCTAGGGAGTTAATAAGGGCTGTGTTTAACTAGGCTCATATAATTCCCTGGGGTGGGCATTTTGGTAAAGGTGAAACCTTAGAGCGCATCCTTGCAAGGTTTTTGTAACGAGTTACCCATGTAGTCTACTGGGACAGTGGCGACGCCCGGCACGCCTCTGGTGGGGGCGCCCGCTGCGTTGCTCTTCTACCTCTCGTATACTGGTTTCTCTTAGGGTGGGCACGGGCGGCCTACACTTCTTGGTTTGATGTGCCTGGCGCATGATGTCATCACGTCTGTGACACACAATTTCATTTATTTTCATTCATTTATTTATTTAAAGGGGCTTCAGGTTGGAATTGTTGCTTTGCTCCTCTAAAGTTAAGACCTGGCTGCATCTGAGTGGCTGAGGGCTCCTTCCGAGGCCAAAGGTGGCTTCTAAAGGCAGAAGATTGAGCTGTGACCAGGGAGCCTAGCACTTGTTCTGAATTTAGGGAGCCATACGTGATAGATTTTCTGGCCAGGTATTTACAAAGATGTAAATACTTATTGTACTGCATGCCCAGATTGCCACTCAACTAAAGGTCCCCACTGCCAAGGGTTTGGGCTTGTCTTCCCACCGGTAAAGGTGCAAGAATTCCCAGGTAGCTGGAGGTCAGCAGTCCACACTTTTTTTCCCAGACAAAGGTTTGGGAGTCAGGCTTTAGACGCAGAAGTCAGCAAACAGGGGAGGTACAGTATGTAGCAGAGTGACATGCTACTGACTGACCATCTGAGTCTGATTTGCCTCAGGTGGCTAATCAGCCCTCTTTGAAACCCAGGCTGGTCAGTCCCTCAACAGAACTATCTGGGAGAAACAGGGAAAGAGTGTCTGGGATCTTGACACAAAGGATCCTTTGTGCCTGTGCACACACAGTCACTGAGTGGAAGGTCTGTTATTGCACTGCCATTTTGTTGTATTAAACTTATACTGCTGCCAAAAGTTTTTTTTTTGTTGTTGTTTGGAAAGAAAACTGCCTAATTTTTGTACCTCTTACTGTCGGCTGAAATAAAAGCCATTTTTCTGATGCTTACTCTGTGGGAACCTGTCATAGGGACTGCATCCATAACTACATTTCCTCTTCACCTGATTATGTATTTAGACAAGTCTACTTAATATCACACCAAACCCCCATTGGATATTGATTTGGAAGGGGATGGTTACAAAAATTAAAAGGCTACAAACTTGGTAAAAAGATCAGAATCGATATCTGCCTGTTCATTATAAGCATATATTACCCAAATAATAGTGGTCACGTAACAGGTGTAAGTCAGTGTGCAAAAAAATCCAAAAAATGGGCACATGCTATCTTTTTTTGCACTTTGCAAACTGCCTTAAACTTTCCATGAAGTTCTTCAGTACTCAATTTTGGACCACAGAGACCAGCAGCTGCCCCAATAAATATGATGTGGTCTGGGTTTGGCATAACTGTATTAATGAGGGGCGGAAACACCATTATCACCCCCTATCCATCTTCTAACCTTTGCATCTTTCAGATTTTCAAGACAGTTAAGTGGCAGACACAGGCCACAACAGGGCCCAATATTTACCACCTGCTCTATGACTTATTTGCATTTTATTTGTTTTTGTTTTAGTTGAACATCTGACAAGAATAAAGCAAAGTAAATGAGCTTCTAAATGTGGTAGAATCTCAGCAGTTGGCTGTACCCTGTTTGAAGCAAACATATAGGGGTATATTTATCAAAGAGTGAAGTTAATAGTGAAGTTCCGCCACTAGATTGAAATTCCACCACTCTCCACATCAAAGGGTTAACTGTCACTTTCACCCATTGATAAATATGCCTTTCAAAAGCCCATAGAAATGAATTGAGAGCTGCGGAATTTCACTCTAGTGGCGGAACTTCACTCTTTGATAAATTTACCCCATAGTGAGATCCTGTCTGATTGACTTCACTTATGCAAAGCAGAATTCATATCATGGACAAATAAATATCCAGATTCAATTCAGTGATAAAAAGGTTTACCACGTGAAAACTAATGGATGGGATTCAATATGAGATGTAATTCAATTCATAAAAACCTATCTCACTGTTTGTCACATGAAAACTCTACAGAAGTCTGTGGGAAAAAAACTGGAACTGAATTTAGAGAAAAGTCTTTTCTTCTCAAATTAAATCGTGTTCATGACTTTTTATGTGAAAGCTCAGAAAACATCGTGAAATTACCCGAAACCCCAGACACAACCAAAAATCAATGGGACTGTTCCCATTGACTTTTATGCAACCTCGACAGGTTTGAGATGCCGTGTTTTTATATTCGGGCTTTTAGCCCTTGGGGTTTAATAATTCTGAAAAATTCATGATTTTTTTAAGCCTATTATAACACAAAAAAATCACACATTTTTCGATTTCGGGGAATTTTGGGTATTCGGAGCTTAGTAAATAACCCCCTTAATGTGCATAAAAGAATGTAAATAATACCTGTTAAGTTTGCTTTGCCAACAGTCAAGCTGAAAATAGAAAGTACAATAGTTCATGTAGATCTTACAATAGAATATGGATATATTATTATTAAAGGTCATGAAAGAAATTTTCTTTACCCAATTGGCTTCTAAAGTATTGAAGGTTAGAATTATTTTCCTGTCTATTTTCCTGTCTAAAAAGTTCAAGAACATCACAGAAGGATCAAAGAATACTCTGGTCTCATTAATTAATCAAATCATGTCAAGCCAGTTCTTGTTAATCCATCCTTGGAGAAAATACAACTGATGTTTAAATTCTCCATGCAAGAATAGACAGAATAGATAGTGATAATGCCATGCCAGCATAGTTCAAACTGTTTAGCCATAGTGGCAGAAGAAATTATGGCACTGAAATTGAATTAAGGTTTTTTTCTTCTTGCTCACAACTTTTGAAGTTGTAAACATTCTTGATAGAATTAAGAAGGAATTAACAAGGACATGTAGAGGTCCACCTATAAACATGCCATTAAACTGAAAAGGAAACAGAGAAACCAGCATTTCATAATAGTGTAAGATTTAGAGTCTCAAATAAAATCAGTATTAAGGACAACCTATAATTAAAAGAACAAGAAAACAGGAAAGAGAAAGAACTGATCCATGTATTTGCACCCTCCCATCAAAACATGTCCACAAACTCGTTTATATACACACTTTAAAACATAACTTTTATTACTAATAAAATAAATAGTCAATTGATAATTAAAACACGGTTAGGTGCTGCTAATTGTTAGAGAGGCACGTTTGGTAAATCAGCCCTTAAGCTTCCGTTACACTTAAAGGCAGCCCCGTTGAATAGCCCATAGCAAATCAATCCCTTCATCCGCAGCGAAACCCTCCCAATTAGTGAGTATCTGCCCTTGATAGAGTGATAAAGCCTTAGAGGATTTGAATGACTTATTGCTAGAACAGACAGATTTGTCGGTACCTCTCAAACCTAAAAGTCGCTTTATGCCCCCAAGAAACACCAGTTCCGCAGTAATTATATTTGGAGACTTAGTCATGAGGGACCTCCACCCCCTGTGACATACAACTGGATGATTGGCCAGTTTGAATTTCCAACCGCCGTAACAGCGGTTAGAAATATCTGTGCGACGTCGACATTTCCCTGCCTTTGACAAAGCCCATGGGACTTGGGTGAAACGCGCATCAGGCACTCTATTCATTTTAAAATTGGTTAGGCAGGGCGTCGGAACGGACTAAGCTTAAGGGGCTGACACCACTAACTGAGAGGGCAAGGTGTTGAGGGTGAAGGGGTTGGTACGGAAGTGGTTTTTCAGGCATTTCATAATTGATTCGGATGGTAGCACGCCATTAGCAATGGCTACTCTTCGCAATCGCCACCATCGTGTAACCAAGGGCAGATCCTTGCCAATTGGGAGGGCTACACTGTGGGTGAAGGGGTTGGTTTGCAAGGTGCCATTCAAAGGGGCAGCTTTATCACTCTATCAAGGGCAGATAATCGCTAATTGGGAGGGTTACGCTGTGGGTGAAGGGGTTGGTTTGCTATGGGCTATTCAACGGGGCTGCCTTAAGGTGTGACGGAAGCTTAAGGGCTGATTTACCAAACCTGCCTCACTAACAATTAGCAGCACCTCTACCCACACTATAATTTTGCAAAGTGTTTGTGCTAACCAATAGGGATGTAGCGAACTGTTCGCCGGCGAACTAGTTTGCGCGAACTTCGACTGTTCGCGTCCGCCGCAAGTTCGCGAAGGTCGCGCGACGTTCGCCAATAGGCGTTCGCGTCAAAATCGTTCGACCATTCGACCATTCGATCGCTAAAATCGAACGATTTTCGTTCGATTCGAACGAAAATCGTTCGATCGAACGATTAAAATCCTTCGATCGTTCGAATCGAACGATTTTCGGATGTTCGAAGTTCGCGAACAGTTCGCGAACTGTTCGCATTTTTTGCCGGTGTTCGCGAACGGCGTTCGCGAACACATACTCGGCGGTTCGCTACATCCCTACTAACCAAGAGAGTGATATTTAGAACCCCACTGACTCGGCCCCACTGACCCCTTGGGGTTTGTGATTTTAGGTGGGTGAATCATGTTGAATAGTATTGGATGTTTTCCATGACTCCGACTACCCCTACATTTGTTATTGCAATTATTGCAAAATGAAAAAACAGGTTTTTTTGGGTGATCTCCCTGATTTAATACTGCCATTTATCTGTACCACCACCCCAAGTTAATCTGTCTCCCTGGTCCTAACCGTGTTTTAATTATTATTATTATTTCATTTATTTTATTAGTAATAAAAGTTATGTTTTAAAGTGTGTATATATACGAGTTTGTGGACACGTTTTGATGGGAGGGTGCAAATACATGGGTCTGTCAGTTCTTTCTCTTTCACGTTTTCTTGTGATTTATTACTTGACCTTGCACATCATCTTCTGTTTTTCATATTTGATGGGAGGTGCTCCCCAACATCTTTTTTACCTATAATTAAAATATTTCCAGCTTTTAAAGTTATACCATTTATGAAATATTGCAAGGATTACATTGAATACAGTATCTGAATAAATACAACTGCTTTCCCTAGTAGAAGATGTTGGCTGTATAATACCTGAATCTATCTTCTGTTACACACTAAGGGGCATATTTATCAAGGATCTACACTTCGAAATTCAACCATCGAATTTGAGTACTTCGATAGTCAAAGTATTTTTTCCAGCGAAAATGGCCGTATTCGATCGAAGTACGATGAAAGTAAAATCGTGTGATCGAAAGTTTTAACCCTTAGAACCGAACGAAGGAAGGATTAAAAAAAAAAAAACCCTTTGACTTCTCAAAACTTGCCCAAAAGCCTCAGATAGGTTCCAGGAGGTCCCCCATAGGCTAAACAGCAATTCGGCAGGTTTAAGGTGGCGAAGTGTCGAAGTCAAAGTTTTTTAAAGAGACAGTACTTAGATTTTCGAGTAGTCGAATTTTTGAAGGTTTTTCAATTCTAATTGAACTCGAAGTCAAATTTGGCCTTATTTGATGGTCGAAGTACCCAATAATTACTTCGAAATTCGAAGTTTTTTAATTTGAAAATTCACTTTTGACCTTTGACCTTTAAATCTGCCCCTAAATGTCATGGCTGTATGATATCTCTATAAAAAGCTGCCAAATTGTACTTAAACATAATAGATCCCTTATATTAAAGTACTGTTATTTTAATTATTGCTTTGTACTTATACAAACATACAACAAGCAGAATCTTTCCCCTTGTTGGTTTGTTTCCCTTAGGAACTATAAACACAGCTTAAAATACATTTAAAATGGAAAAATCCTGAAATTAAGTTGTCAAACAAGCATTTTAATAATATCTGTATATATTTTATATATATTATATTTATTTATATTTCTGAACCACTTATTATTATTTATATAAACAATAGTAGTGTTTCTGAAGCAAACACACCAATTTTACCAGGGCAAGGCAACACTGCCTTATATTTTTATTACAGTAAAATATTTTAAGTTTAAGTTACTGTTCATTTAAGATTTATCTTTCAGCAGATTTGCCAAAATACAGCATCAACCCAGATTGGAGCTAGTTTGAAACAATCAGTTCTTGACAACAAACAAACTAAACCACAGGATATATTTTGGATGGAAAAGGCTGCAATTTGTTTATTAACAAATTTACATAAATAACAACCAACATTAACATCAGTTAAGTGAAGGGCAAGGTCCCTTCAATCACTTTGACCCAGGCCTAACCCATTACACAATACACTTAATACCACTATACTATCAGCTCCTGCCCCCCAAAAGAACCCCTCACTGCAACACCACACTAATACTACCACACCTCTACCCCATTTGCTCTGTGGAGGGCAGCAACCCAGGAAACTACCAATAATCCCTAACAAACACCTCCAGTTCACTTTTTTAGCCCTGTCATGGCCCTGTCATCCAAGTTCCTGGCTGAATTCCCACGGGAATTCATTTTTTATATCTTAAACTTTTGTACAAAAAGTTAGATTAAGAATGCCATGTGATATACAGCATGTGCATTGAAGAAAATATACAAAGTACGTTTGCATATTCTGTTCAGAAACAGAACCATATAAGTGCAATAATAACCCTAAAATAGTAATAAATATTTGGTGCTTCTACAGTAATTACAGTAAATTTCAACTCATCATACTGCAATACAAACCACATGGGCTTTCAAATATGAGTGAATCAGTGGAAAATTTATAGAGTCAGTTTCAAATCAATTGATTTACACAAATAATTCAAATCATTATTGTCGATTCATTATAAATGATGAGTCAGTTTGTAATTCATACAGTAAATTTAAAAAATCCTGTCTATAAATTATTACTACCTTTTAACTATTTTGCCATATGTATTATACATCACAAACTACAAATTGAGTTGTGATTCCTGACCAACTCAATGCTCTAAGGCAGTTTTCCCCAACCAGTAGCTTGTGAGCAACATGTTGCTCTCCATCCCCTTGGATGTTGCTCCCAGTGGCCTCAAAGCAAGTGCTTATTTTTGAATTACTGATTTGGAGGCAAGTTTTGGTTGCATAAAAACCAGGTGCACTGCTTAACAGAGCCTCAATGTAGGTTAACAATACACATATCGTTTACCAAATGGCCAATCACAGCACTTATATGGCACCCCAACAACATTTTTCATGCTTGTGTTGCTCCCCAACTTCTTTTTACTTCTGAATGTTGCTCACGGGATCAAACGGTTGGGGATTCCAGGATTTACAGATTTGATTTAAGTGCTTGAATTATTCGTTCATTAATTTACAATTTTCACAGGTTCATTCATCTTATTCTAATAATTATTTGTTCACAATTCAAATGTTAACTTTAATTCTAGCTTTTCTATTAATGCCCTCTATATACTAAAAAATATACAAAAGGTCACAGAATTACATGATTCAAGTTAGTCCCTGAATTTTTTTTAGTTGTCTTTGCAGTTCCTAAGGTTAGGTTTCAACTAAGTGCCGCTTACAAGGTAATTTATTCTTTTTTTAGAATAAGCAGTCTCTGTGATTTACTGATCCAATGTTTACAATTATACATCTAATAACCTATAAGCAGTTGTTTTTTTTAATTTAGGTATGTGCATGTTATGTACCACTGAAAGACAATAATGTTCTAAGAATAAAATGCTGGAGAACTCCAAGGAATCATTTAATTAAAAAACTAGTGATGGTCAAATTTGACCCATTTCTCTTTTTTTCTGAAAATTCTCAAAACAGCAACACATTTGCCAAATGCATTGAAGTCTATGGCCAACAAATGTTTTTTATTTTTGATGTGCTGCATTTTTTTTTGAAGCGTGAGTAGATATAATACAGTAATGTAATATGTATAATATCTTTTGCCTTTCACATATTTGCAAATGATAGGAGGGGCCAGTCCTCCGGTTTGAACCCAATGGCCTATAGCATTACCATGTGGCCATTATTTGGCCAGACTACTGTAGTTGGTAAAAAAAACAGCGATTTGTAATTCCACAATGTTCTGCTCCTGGTTTATCATGTTCTACCCACTCTAGCCCATTTACACCCAAGATCCAGTCATTTATTCCTTGATAACCTGCTTTTCCTGACCAAACTTTACCACTCCTGATCATTAGCTAACATTTTAAACATTTAACCTAAGGTCTATTTAATAGACTCTATTACATTGACAGGTCTTTCTTAGTTCCTGTTAACAGCTGCCACGCTTAAAGGGAAAGTACATTTATAGGGCAAGGGAATTATAGTATTCTATTGTATTGATTTACCTTGTGTATATATTTAGGAAGCTGTTTAAGCCTTAGAGGAGTCAGTCAGATATTTAGTGGCCCATTTCCTAACAATAAAATTGTGATTTTTTTTTCGAGAACTTTGTGGTTTTCCTATATCTCTTAAAAGCTCTAAAAATGTGAAATTCATAATGAAAAAAAATATGAAAATCTCTAAAAGTTCAAATGGATTAAAAGTGATCCCATTAGATCAGTGCAACTCTCAACTTTTACTTGGTGAAGTTTTGCATTAGAGGTTTTTGTGGTTTTTGCAATTATAAACGGGGGGGGGGAAACACAATTTTTTGTAGAAGAAAACCTTGAATTAAACCCCAGATGATAAAAATAAAAAAGTACTCGAACGCAGGCCTGCCGAGTGTATGTAGAAGTGAATGGCAGATGTTCTGTTCCCATATCTGAGTTTTCTTCAATAATCCGAAGATTTTGTGGTTCAGGATATCAAACAAGAAAAAGTCGAACAACAAATTTGAAAAATCATATGATTCTGATTTTTTCACAATTTTATCGATTTTATCCTGCACAAGAATTTTTCAGTCAAAATGTATTGATAAATATTGATGATATTACAGATTTATCTTATGTATATATGTATATCTTGTATACTTATTTTATATCTGGACCTTTTGATGTGTGCTTTGGACCCTACTTGGTGGAGCTTCCATGCAACTCTGTGCAAAGGATACCATTTTGACCCAATTCTACTATTGTGTGTTGCCAGATTTGCATGCATGTGTGATGAGTGAATATGAGATTAAATGAACAGTTCAGTGTGAAAATAAAAACTGTGTAAATAGGTAGGCTGTGCAAAATAAAAAAATGTTTCTAATATAGTAAGTTAGCCAAAAATGCAATGTAAAAAGGCTGGAGTGAACAGATGTCTAATAAAACAGCCAGAATCCAACTTCCTATTTTTCAGCTCTATAACTCTGAGTTAGTCAGCGACTTGAAGGGGGGCCACATGGTACATTTCTGTTCAGTGAGTTTGTAATTGATCCTCAGCATTCAGCTCAGATTCAAAAGCAACAGATATGACCCATGTGCCCCCCCCCTCAAGTCTCTGACTGGTTACTGTCTGATAGCCAGGGTTACCAGTCAGTGTAAACCAAGAGAGCTGAAAAGCAGGAAGTAGTGTTCTGTTATGTTAGAAAGTAGTGTTCTGACTGACATGTTATACATCAAATCACTCCAGCCTTTATACATTACATTTTTGCCTAACTAACTATATTAGAAACATTTTTTATTTTGCACAGCCTATCTATTTACGCAGTTTTTATTTTTACACTGAACAATTCCTTTAAGGCTCAGCACAAAAAAAAAAAAAATCACCCATATACTGTTTATTCCAATTGGACAAACATACAGCAGTTATTAAATGTTGAACTCAAATATTCACCCATTCATAATTATAATTCTAATATCCCCTAGGAATGAATTGAAAGTGGGTGAATTTTTCTGTTAAGCAAACATTTTTATTAATCTGCCCCTTACTGATAATGTAAATTGTGAACAGTGGAAATTATATTGTATAAATAAATTTATGAAAAAGTAACAGGTGCATATTCTATGAAATTCTCTTTTTTCATCTTATTTGTCTCCTATTCTGTATTTCCATAAAAGATTAAAAACGTTGGAGTTTATTTTTTTTTATTTTCAAGAAATCCATATTGTAAATCCCTAGTATTATTTTAAGATGTTTTTTATGTTATTTGCTATCTGCTAAATGCATTGGGAATGTAAAATAAATAAATCCAAATATTACATTTGTTTGCGAAGGACAGGAAGCTGTTGGAATAAACCATTAGAGCTGGAAATGTCCTGCTGCTACGCAACACTTTCATTTCAGTCCACTTATGAATGAAACATTTTAAGAGTCCTGGCTAGTGAACCATTTAAAATGATAACATAATAAAATAGAAGTACATAACATTACATTTGATAAATGAAATACAAACCATGGCATTAAGTGCATTATGAAATTTGGCTATGATGCTGGATTTCATTTAAATGTATAGTGTAATAAAATGTTAAAATATGTTCCAAAATCATTTATATGTAAATATGTGAAGCATTAAAGACTAGATGGAAGTACATATCTAAAAAATATCTGTATACACATATATATTTTGCTCTCCCCAAAGACCTTTTTTTAAGGTTATAGGCCAAAGGCAAAATAAACTTAAATATTCCCCACTGGTGAAACAATAGCAATCCTAGTAAACATACGTCCACATGCAGGTGTGCATCTCCATTAGTAAACATGATAATTTAAAACTTTGGGAATCTTCACTGGTGTCAATGTATCTGTTACAAACGTATCGTCCCTAGCAAATACTATTGCAATACAATAGAAAAAAGTAAGTAGCTACTGTAAATGAGATAATAAAGATTATATACTGTATACAGGATAAGCACACATGAGCAGATAAGCAATGACCACTGGAAACTTTCAACCAGCATAGCACAAACAAACTCTGTTGTAAGAAAAATAAGAATATACTGCACAAGTAAGAATGGAGCATCATATAGGTTTAAATATATCATATTCTTAAAAAAATGAACACGTTTTTGATACCTGAGAAATGTTCATAACACTCCAACTAGTGGTACTTGTTGGTGAGCCAAACTCTCCCGTATAGTTTTGGCTGAAAAATTGCCATAACTATGAAAAATTAGCAAAAAGCAGAAAAATTTATGAAACACATTAAAGTCTATGGGCAGCTTTTTTCTTAAGCCAGATGCAGTAACCGAAGTCCCTAAGTAATGAAATCACTTGGTATTAAAAAAACTCTGTGTATTACTAGTGATGGGCGAATTTGGGGCGTTCACGGATTCCCCACGAAATTCGCGAAACAGGGAAAAATTTGCCAAATGGCGAATTAACGATGGCAAATTTTTGCAGCAGTTTTGTGAATTTACTTGCCAGCGGGGAATCGCGGGAATTTGCACAAATTCGCGCCTGGTGAGTAAATTCGCCCATCACTATGTATTACTAAATAGCCCTGAAATACTCATGGAGGAAAATATGGACCCTAAAGACAACCAAGGGCAACAGACCAACATTATTCCTGTTATAAAATAAATAATTTGTGGTAAACCCTCCATTTGGTGGAATGGAGTGATGGGTTTGTCCTATTTTGCTTCAGCCAAAATTAGCAAAATGCACTTCTGTGCAACTTTTTTTTTTCCTATACATTAGCATTTATGGGAATTTTTTCACTGTGAAACCTGGTAAAATGGTTTTACTAAGCATCAACATTGGGGTACATTTTTTTATAATAGTCAAATTGTATCTACCAGGATTTAAACTTTTTCGATTGTCGATTTGTAATTGTGTACTCTGTTGCACAATGAGATTATAGTCATAGGCTTAACCTATTTAGGGAATTTAACCTGGAATCTACCTACAGTAGAGTGCCTTGCATTTTACATCAGGATGTATGTACCCCTTACCATGGAACATCTATACATCAGTATAAGGAGCAGATTTATCAAAGGTCGAGGTGAATTTTCAAATGAAAAAAATTTCAAGCTATTTTTCTGAGTACTTAGACTAGGGAATAGTCCAAATTCGATTTGAATTTAAAAAAAAAAATCAAAAATTAGAATATCAAAATTTATCATATAGTGTCTCTTTAAAAACTTTGACCATTCGCCATCTAAAACCTGCCGAATTGCTATTCTAGCCTATGGGGGGACCTTCTAGAACCTATTTGGAGTCAATTGGTGGAATTTGAAAAATCAAAGGGTTTTTTTTTTGGGAAAAGCTTCTAATCGAATTTGATCAATGCGATATTCCTTCGATTCGTACTATTTGAATTTGGCAAAATACGGACCTATTCGATTGAAAATGGACCTATTCGACCAAAAAAAAACTTCTACTTAATTTCGGTTGGTCTTTTTGAACTCGAATTTCAAAGTTTTTTTTCAATTCGACCCTTGATAAATATGCCCCTAAGTGTTGATATGAAACTGACTTGTTTTACAGTATATTGCATCTAGTTTCAAGTGGGTCTACAAGCCTATAGTGTACAGCATTTAAATGTACAGGCTATGGAATACTAAAGATACCAAACTGCAGATATCCTTGTATGTGAAGTATAGGGCTCTGCTCCCCGTCTTTTACAGGGCACAGTTTGGAGCCACATACAGCTCTTGCACTTATGTCAGGACATTTTTAATGACACGCAAGGGGTCATTTATTAACATATAACATGCAAATGAAAGAACAATATAGGGAAGATGGCATCCTTTCTATGCTCTATGACATCACTAAAGTCTTTGTGTAGGAAGGGTATGGGGTCCTAAAGCACTGGGCTAATTTTTCCTTGGGGTAAAATCTATATAATTGCGAAAGACTGCACATCAGTGGAAAGGGGTCTGCTGTACTAGGGGAAATAATGACTAACAATGTTTAAACTATGCAATGGGAGTAAGCTAGAGTATTATGATGAAGCTAAAGTAGACTGTGCACTTGATTAATAAGGGGTAATAGAAGAGTAATGAGGGAGGCATACAGTTTACCAGCTAAGGATAGCTGTTTGTTACAAGGAAAACAGGCTTATAGCAACTTTAGATCTAATTCTCCATTAAGTAATGTAAATGTCAAAGGGAAAAGTATTAACCTCCACTGCATGCTGCAAATGCATGTAGTTTGTCATTTTGTAAAATGGGAGAGCTGGAGTTGACTTTATGTGTTGAAAATTATGATATAATTGGTATCACTGAGACCTGTGGGATGAAACATGTGACTGGGCTGTGAAAAAGTTTGTCTGTATATAAAGCTTGAATTAATGCCATACTCTAAAGAAATAACATGGCTGGCACTGGGGTGGCGTGGAATACCTCTTCGCTGAGATTTCGACTGAGCAAAAGGTTACAATATAATTATTAATGGTGTATACTACAAACCACCTTGTATAAGCAACAAGAATGAAGCACGGCTACTATTCCAAATGGAGGTGGCTTCACAGCAAGGTCAAGATGTTATTATTGGTAAATTCAAGTATCCAAATATTGACTGGGGTAATGGTGTTGACACTGTTAGAAAAACCTAGTAAGTTTTAAAAATATGCTGACATATATGACAACTTTTTTTTCGAGTAGTTCAGAACCGACTAGGAAGTATTCTCTTTTGGACCTGGTAATAACGAATAATATCAAACTCATTCCTAGAATTTACATGGGTGAGCACTTAGGGAATAGTGATCACAAAATGGTCTTGTTTCAGTTTATATTGCAGTGTAAACTCTTTAATGGTGCAACTACAACACAATTTTTTGACAAGCAAACGTGGCCAGTATAAAGGCACCTCTTTAACATATTAACAGGGAAATTGGTTTTTATTAAACACAGAATCAAAATGGCATGTCTTTAAAATGTTGCTTGATATATTAATGTCAGCATATTCCCTCTGAAAGCAAGGAAAGACAAACTAGCTAAAATAAAGATGGAAAATGGTATTGCAACGAGGAGTAAAATGAATCCCATATTATTTTTAAATATGTAAATAGTAAAAAAATGAAGCAGGAAGGGGTGGGACCTTTAATATCAGAAAGGGGGTTAGTTGGTCAAACAGAGAACAGGGAAAAAGCAGAAATTCTGAACTGTTATTTTTGTATATTTACACAATTAAGGGACCAGTTAATGAAGGGTACTAAACGAGCTTAGCTCCGTGATTACCAAATGCCTTTACTTACTTTTTCAGGATTCACTTGGGTCTGGCATTGTGCCAAAAATGACACAATTTGCATCTTGTTTAGCTCTGTGCACTTTGACCATAACCTGGTAAATTAGCCCTTCATTCTTGAGTATCTGAGATTTATTTAATTTTATATTCTACTTTGTAGTATTTTGCTCAAAACTGTTTGACTTGCTATTGGTAATTGCACTTGCCTAATTTAGCACTTAGTATGTTAACTAATTAGCCCTTATATTCAGCACACGGCAGGGACAAAATGACTGAAGTTCCTTCTTTGTGCACAATATCAATTAACAGCAGTACAATAATCCTTTCATCTTGGTAATATATGAAATGAAAAAAAGTTTTGGCATAATATAAACCATAACATGAATAATGGCTTTTCATTCTGGCAGGAAATCTTCAGCTGTATTAAAATAAAAGGTAGCCAACAAGCATAAGCATATTTTATGAAACTGTAATACTAATGTGGTCAGCAGATCCAGAAAGAGATATGTCCAGCTATTAAAAGCTATTAGCTAGAAGATGTTCTACACCCAAACTCAAAGAACAAACTCTTCCTGGCATTTATGCACTTGCTAAAGACAACGTAAGCATATACGAATACAATCTGTATATCTGCTTGACTGTCTATCTCCTGGTAAAAGGTTGTAAAAGAAGATTTAATTTGTATTGAATTACATTGCTTTAACAAAGAAAAGTGGTCTGGTCCCTTTTGTCACATTACTCGCTGTTTACCGGAGCCTAGATGAGGAATAGCCTCTCCTGCACCTTCCACAATGAGGCAGTACCAGGAAGTGAGAAATTATTGATCACGTGGAAAAGTGGCAGAAGTGCTGTAACATTTCCAATAAGTGCAGTACAGAATCGTCAGGCGAAAACCAGAGTCAGGGATGGGCCGGGGTCAATGGCAGGCAGCTCAGGATCACAAACCAGAGGTCAGCAAGGAGTACAACAGCCAGAGAAGTCAGTCCGGGTTGAACGGGTTCAGGCAAATCTTAGGAAAAAGCTCAGAGACATGCTAGTAGGCAATGATCACTTTGCAAGTAAGTGCAGGCCTGAGTCCTTTTAAGCGCATTGTGCATGAACAGAAATTGACAAGCATTGCGAACATCTAAACGCACTCATACACAAGTGACATGACATACGCATGCACGACCGCCAATTCCAACGTGCCCATGATGCCGAAGACCCCGACAACCATGGCTGCAAGGTCCGAGCACCTTACACATAATAGTTACACTACTGTGACAGTCTATATGTACTGTATATATGAGTGTCATTTATAGTGAAGGGCAAAACTGTGGCATTTCGATTTGCCAAAAAATTAGCAAAACTGCAAAAAACTTTACAAAACGCAAATTCAAGTGGTGTCAAAACAATTTTGACAATCGTCAATTTTGTCGCGAGTGACAATTTTTATACGCGCGATGCACCGAATAATTTTGATGTGCTGCAATTTTTTTTTTGCTGGGCATATTTTTCACTGGCGAATTTTCACTGCAGTTTCGTGAATGTATTCACTGGTGGCAAAACTTAGAGATCCGCCGTTAATTTGTGCTTGGCAAATTAATTCACCCATCACTAGGTTAGTATACACTGCTGAAGTTAAAAAAATTATTATACATTTATTTTTATATAAATAATTATTCATTCTAGAGTCTTTTGCTAATATAAATGTATAATTAATTCAACGTCTTTAATTGCATTGATGAAACATTACTAAGAAATCTATTTTAAACATACTATGAAATGTTAAAGTTTTTTTGTTCTGTAACCTAGTCATACCTAAAATAAATTAGTATGTGCCTATTTTTTATTTAAATTTGTGCATATTTATGCATCTAAAAACGGTTGCACAGGATGAAATTAAATGGTTCATACTTTTCCTGATGGTATTGTTAAACAGCATATAATTACTGTCAGTATTAGACGAAGGTTTTCTGCCAGAACTCTGTGAAATATTCATTCTGTTGCAGAGCTTGAATGTAAGTTCAAAAAGTTATTTTTGCCGTATTTTAGCTTTTGGTAAGGATTAATTATATCTTATATCTTAGTTTGGATGAAGTACAAAGTACTTCTTTATTATTACAGAAAAAAAGGAAATAATTTTAAAAGATTTGGATTATTTGAATAAAATGGGAGTCTATGGGAGATGGCCATTCCATAATTTGGAGCTTTCTGGATAATGGGTTTACAGAAAACAGATCCATTACCTATAATATGTTATAATTTTACCTTTTTGCAATCTCCCTCACACCTTCTAGGCTAAAAATTGTACCATGCTCCTATAATGGTAGATATGACAACAACACTCAGTAGTAAATACTAAAGCCCAACCACGACTCCGCCAGTTACATAGCTTATCTAAAAGCAGTTCCATTGTGAAGTCAGTTTTCTCCAGCACATAAAGGTGAGTGCGCAGGGGAGGGGGGCAGAAGCAGCAGCAAGTTGCCTTAGGTGGCAGAGGGCCAGGATCACCCCTGTTGATAAGCACCTGAATATTGAGATACTGTATGTTGTTGAAACAGAAACAGGTGTACTGTAGTCTTTTAAAGCAGAACAACTATGGCTATTTACAGTATGCTTAGCATTGTCATTTTCTTCTTTACATCAGCAGTCAAGAACTCTCATATGCTTTGATTCATCAAAAAGAGCACTATCCACCACAGTGAAATTTCACTGCACTCCAGGAAAACTTTAAGTTGTATAACTATCATACTGTATCTACCACTTAGTCACATTTGGAAGCAGCCATTGTAGGCCAGTGGAATCCTGGACTTAGGGATCTCTGAAGACCTAATAGCACTGTGCTCAAGATTTTGAAATGAATGTTACTTTAAGTAAGTTTTGCTATTGGTAGCTCAAGTTCAGGCCAGTCTTATTGCTGTTTTCTCATTTACAAAACAAAATATTTCTTCTAGTGACAAATGTGTACCATTTTTACTAATCATTTCTTTTTGGGTAATGCAATGTGTATAAGTATTCGCTTTACTGACACAGCACCGGAGTAACTTATGTTAGTGTTTTTCATCATAGTTGTTACAAAATGACCTTTTCAAAATGTGTGGTTTGTGCATTTGTTATTTAGAAATGTACTTGATGTTAGCATGACCTGTGAGGTTTTCCTGTTTTTGACTTATTTCTTGCTTTAATGACTATTTTGACTTTGCCTCTGCCTGCAGATTTGGATTTCAAGTTTCAGTTGCTGACCCTTTCTGCTGACTTTGCTTTCTGCTTGATTCTTTTTCGACCTCTAGTTCGTCCTCTGTTCTGAAATTTACCAAATGAGATGATAGCTGTCTTTTCCTTATGTTTTAGCCTGATAAATGACTCTGACACTTTTTCAGTTCCTAGTCTTTGCTGTGCTGGTCAACGGTGTCAGTGCTTAGCTGTAAATGCTAACATCTAGGTGGTGTCGACAAGTTCCACAAGTGATTGAAATATTTGGCCATGATATTTTATATTTGAGTCCTTAAGTGAAAAAAGATCAAGGGATTTTCAGCTACATTATTGTGTGCAGTATAGTGATGGGCGAATTTGCGCCGTTTCTCCGCCGAAAAATTCTCTAATTTCGTGCGAAATTTGCGAAACGGCGGAAAAATTTGTGAAACGGCGCCGGCGTCTTGCTTTTTGACGCCGGCGTCCGTTTTCGGAAATTATTTTTTTTTTGACGCTGGCGAATTTTTGCAGCGAATTTTCACGGGTGTTTCATGAATTTATTCGCTGGCGGCGAATCGCGCAAATTCGCGCCTGGCGAATAAATTTGCCCATCACTAGTGCAGTACCTTTGTTAGGGGAAAAACTGTACAACAAGGAAAAGCATTACCCATTATTTGAAAAGGTTTAAAGCAGTAAAGCAATTTGTTACATTACGACTTTGCATTATGTCAGATAAAATATACTTTCCTTAGGGGCAGCAGCGGGGTTTGCGCCGACTAGGTTTCCTTCCCCTTTAAGAGGGATATAAATGAGCTGGAGAGAGTGCAGAGACCTGCAACTAAATTGGTTAGAGGGATGAAACACTTAAATTATGAGGGTAGACTGTCAAGGTTGGGGTTGTTTTCTCTGGAAAAAAGGCACTTTCGAGGGGACATGATTACACTTTACTAGTAGATTAGAGGACATTATAGACAAATAGCAGGGGACCTTTTTACCCATAAAGAGGATAGCCGTACCAGAGGTCCCTTCAGACTAGAAGAAAAGAACTTTCATTTGAAGCAACGTACGGGGTTCTTTACAGTGAGGACAGTGAGGTTGTGGAATTCACTGCCGGGTGATGTTGTGATGGCTGATTCTGTTAATGCCTTTCAAGGAGAAGGAAAGGCAAAACAGAAATAGCCTGCTAAAGGAAGTCTTGTGTAGATAGAAATCACTCACCGTTTTTCAAGATTTTTCTGTGGTCTCATGTTGCAGCAGCTATGCTCTCTCAGCACTGCAGCTTGTGACTCAGGTGACGTCACATTTTTTTCTGGCTCTTCCTGCCTGCTGCCCGATGCAGAATGGAGGCGCCCTGGGTATAATTCATTTGTTATGAACATGTACTGAGGAGCTGATGATGATGATGCGCATGCAAATCACTATGTGCGCGTCATCAATGCCCCTTAAATTTATAAACGGCAGGCTGAGGCGAGGATGCCAAGCTATTTATTACATCGGTATATACACTGGGTTTTATTTTTTCCGCGCATGCACAGTAATGACAAAGAAGAAACGGATGCCAACGCTACTTTACTAAGATGGCGCCTGCCTGAATATGTGAACCGAAAGAGGAGCTGGATTATACCTGATAAGACTAGGAAATGTGAGTTGATAAACCCAGTGTTTTAGTAGGTCTTGGGCAGTAGATTAATGGGAGATAGGTAATCATTTTTGCCTTTTCTTCTCCTTTAAGAATGGTTTTGATGATTTCTTGGACAGACATAATATCAAAGGCTATTGTAATACTAAACTCTATAGATAGTATAGATATGGGTATATAGAATTTATGTGAAAGTAGGGAGGGGTGTGTGTATCGATGCTGGGTTTTCATTTGGAGGGGTTGGACTTGATGGGCTTTGTCTTTTTTCAACCCCATTTAACTATGCAACTATGTAGTATCATACGATTTTATGAATTTTTAAAGATTTTGAGTCTTTTCCGGTACCAGATTTTTGGTTAAATGTATTGTTAAATAAGGTAGAAATGTGAATGGGAATTTTGATAAAATAATGATACTTGTTTGGATTTTTGTAAATAACCCCCTAAAATTCCATAAAAGTATTTTTATTAGTAGTAGACTACAACAGAAATAGCAGATCAGAATAAACACTTTTTTTACAAAAAAAAAAAATATATATATATTTAGATAGATAGATAGATAGATAGATGATAGAGAGAGAGAGAGAGAGAGAGAGAGAGAGAGAGAGAGAGAGAGAGAGAGAGAGAGAGAGAGAGAGAGAGAGATAGCATAAGATCCAGTATGATTATGCTAAATGTTAGACAAGGCAAGAACAACTGGGTCTGCATTATGGTAATGTAAAATGCATGTGACATCTATTTTAAAACGTGGTTATAGTTAATTTTGCATTTGTTACATTACTTCTGTAACTAATACTGGCCAAAATGCTTATTATTCATGAATGACACTAACTACCATCTCGTTCAAAAAAGAAGAATATTATGATTTACATTTAAATGAGATTTGAAATGTTAATGAGCAGATTTACTATTCTAATTATCTCCACAAATACATTAAGTTAAGATGAACTTCAGTAGATGAATTACAGTTTAGATCATATAGACACTTAAAAGGGTCTACACAGTTTATTAAAGTATTTTGAACATGGACAGATAAGAACATCAGAAAAGTAAGACTGCATTAGATTAGATCATGTTCATTGAACCGGAGAACAATGTTCTGTACCCTTAGGGAAACACAGAAAATGACATATATATGCACTGAGGATGAAACATTAGATAAAAATGCTATACATTTTGTGTGGCCATCATACAAGGAATGGATTAGGCATGAGCTTGTGCAGCAGTGAATGAGGCAAGTCATTAACAGGGGAGCTGGCAGCATGACAACACTTTGAACAGTGTTAGGGGCAGATTTATCAAGGGTTGAAGTGAAAATTTAAAGTAAAAAAATTTGAATTCCGAGGTATTTTTGTGTACTTTGATTACAGAATAGTCCAAATTCAATTCAAATTTGAAAAAAATGTGAATATCGACATTTATCTGTACTGTCTCTTTAAAACTTCGACTTCAACCATTCACCATCTAAAACCTGCTGAATTGTTGTTTTAGCCTATGGAGTCAATTAGTTTGTAGGTTTTTAAATACTTTGAATCAAATTTGATCGAATTAGATCTTACTACGATTCAAACGATCGAATACAGCCTATTCACCCGCAGAAAAAACTTCTATGTTTTCAATACATTTCGGTTGGTCTTTTTTTATTAAAATTTCGAAGTTATGGGAGTTCAGGGTTGAAGTGAATTTTCTAAGTTAAAAACATCAAATTTTGAACTATTTTTTGGGTTCTTCGACCATCAAATAGGTCTAAACTCGACTTCAATTCAAATTAAAAATACTTCAAATATTCGACCATTCGATAATCAAAGTACTGTCTCTTTAAAAAACTTCGACTTCGACACTTCGCCATCTTAACCCTGCTGAATTGCTATCTTAGCCTATGGGGGCCTCCTAGAACCCATAGCCAACATTTGGCTACGTTTTTAGAAGTCGAAGTAAAATCGTTCGATCGATCAATGCAATCATTTGAATTGTTTGATTCGAAGGATTTCATTGTGCGATCGAACGATTTGACTTCGACCGAAAATGGGCAAATTTGATTTAAAAAACTTCGACTTCAACATTCGAAGTCGAAGTAATTCAATTTGATGGTCGAATTTCGAAGTATTTTCCACTTCGAAATTCGACCCTTGATAAATCTCCCCCTTTGTGTATGGCAATAAACCAGTTCCTTTTTGGAGACGCTTTGCTATACATTGAGACAAAGCTGCAATCTTGTGCAAGGTAAAACATATTGTAACAAGGTAAAACATTGTTTCCTTTGAGAGTAGTTGAAAATAAAAAAAACAATATGGTTACCTACAGCAGAACATCAATGAGGTTTGATGAATCTACTGCAAGTCAGAAATTGCTTATTTATATAAAATATAGTAGTGTTTATGAAGCAAATCAGTGCAAGACACCAGCACATTAAAGTTTAATTACTTTAAAACACTATTTTTGGTGTTCTACTAAGGACTGGGGCCCAAAACTGTATTACATATTCAAAGTAAGGATTTAAAAAGGTTTTGAAAAACGGCAAAATTTTGCTCTAAACTCTTAAATAATTGACCCTTTTTTATGGAAGACAGCACTTTATAATGCTTTGGTAGCCAACGACTGTCTAAAGTTAAAAAATGTTATTCCCAAATCCTTCTTGATTAATAAGGTCCTTATCACAGTATAATTTATTATACTGGAATGTATCTTATTTTTACAGAAGTATATATATATCAACAATATATGGGTTGTGTCCCTGTGTCAAGTGGTATATGTATTTGTTATGTATGGATACTATAATTTCCTCCATTAGACACATTTCTTTAACAATCTAATATCATTTAATTATAGTAGGTGGGCATTCTTATCTCCAGTGGATTTGTGGCCAATAGCAATTGAAGTAGAAGATCATGCTTAGTAGGTTCAAATGTATGTAAAGCATTATTGATGGGGCATTTAACTTCACTTGACAACCAATTATCTCTGTCCAAATGGCAGAAATACATGACCAATAATCCTGATGTTTTGGGGATAAGTACCACATAGGGATTAAGTCACAAATTCCCTTAATAAATTCCCAACAGGTGTTCTGTACCATCAATAATAATTTATAGGAGAGTTATTGAAATCTTTTGCTCAATCAGTTTTTCAAATGTATGTAAATATGTAATCCCAGTCCTGTTCTGATAACTAAATGTAATCTTTAGTTCAGTTTTCAATGCTTTGGTATATTAGGGAAGGATATTTACAACTCCTTAGTATTTTACAAAATAAATGCTAGGTTATGTCTAAGTTCAACAGTCATTGAGTATACTGTACATTATCAAAGCTGGTCAGTTTTCAGGCTTTAGAGAGCTTAAAAAATATTGTATGTGTAAATACCTCCATTCAACCTTTTAGGACCAATATTCTTTGCTTTTAATTACAGCAGGTGTCTAGTCTGACTCTGAAGAAATAAAATTCTCAGAACTGGATTGTGCACTCCAAAGTATTTTTATGCCCCAGATCAAATATACCAGGTAAGAATTCTATATTTTGTCTTAAGTGGATAAGGGGGGGAGGTTATGGTGATTTTTGGTTAACTGCCAAGTTTCTAAATAACTATTTAGTAATATATAGGTGTTGGGTTTATTTTCCCTCTGAATCCATACCAAAGCAAGTGAAACCACCTACCCAGGTGTCTCTATTGGAGGGGTTATTAGTATGCAGTATTCTTGACTTTAGTCAAAATACTTGTGTTTTAATAGATCTCAAAATCAGAGGCTTTTATTTGATGAATAAAAGTTTGTGCTTGCTTATCTCTTAAAGGGGACTAGTCACCCACACATAAAAAGCTGCATAATTAAAGTGCTTTTCAAAGTAAACATGAAACCCAAATTCTTTATTTTTTAAAACATCCATGCCTCTAGCAGTTTACCACACCTGTTATAAACTAATCTAAAAATCTCAGCTGTCAATCATATATTCCCATATTCTTCCTCTATACCTGAGGCAACAGGGCACAATCTCCATTTTTTTTTTTTTTTTCAACTTTCTGTTTATTAAAGTTAACACAGTAATTCAACAGAATGCACTTGACATTTCCTGTTGACACATTGAACAATAAACTTTGTCTGACATACATTCTTCGCTTATTGTGTTATTACAAATCCAGTGATGTGTTAACAATTTTCTAACAATTACAAACAAGGAAAGGGGGAGGGGGAAAAAGGTGGGGGGAAGGGGGTGAGTGAAATCTCCTGATGGTTGAGGTTTCATATTTGTCTTAGCAACAGTCCTTCTCTATATAACCAGATATTCCATACATCTTCAAATTTACTGAGCCTATTGTTTAGCATAGCAGTAAGCTTCTCCATTTCGATAGACCACCACAATTTGTTTCGGATTTCCTGCATAGTTGGAGGTGGGCCTTTCCATCTTTTAGCTATTAAACCTCTAGTGATTAGGCAGAATTGAACACATAATTTATGTTCGTTGAATGTTAGCTGTTCAGGTTTACGTAGCAGGAGAGCTAACCAAGGGTCAGGTGGCATTGATGTCGCCAAAGTGTCATTTATCGTTTTAAAGACATCTTCCCATAGCCTGTATATTGTGGGACATGTCCACCACATGTGCATTTCATCCGCCACTTCCCCACACCCCCGTGGACAAAGATCAGAAGAATTAAACCATCTATGTAGCTTCTTAGGAGTGTAGTACCAGTCATGATAAATTTTATACGCATTCTCTTTAATAAGGGTATTAATGGAAGCTTTCGCCATGACCTTATGGATTTTCTCCCATTCCTCCATTTCTATGGGCACCCCTAGTCTCTGTTCCCATTTCAGCATAGTAGCCGTTTTCCCTTGTGGATATGTGGCTTCCAGAAGTCCAGAGTATAAAACACTGATTTTATGTTTGCGTAGGGGATGGTTACATAAAAATTCAAAGGAGGAGGCATCGGGATATGTGCGACCCATCAGCCCCGAAGCGTAATGATGGAGCTGTTGGAACCTATAATGTTCTTTCAGTGGTATATGAAATTTCGACCGTAAAGTATCCCAAGAAATGGGTTTAGAATTAATGAACAAATTCTGAACTCTGGAGAAGCCATTATTAATCCACCATGTGAATGTTGTGGAGTTAAGCCCCGGAGGAAAAGCAGGATTGTGAAACAGTGGAGTAAGGGGAGAGGAGAGCGTCTGAGACGGCATGGTTGAGTGAACTTTATCCCATGCAGACACTGAATACTTAATAAACACATTCCTCATACCTTGACTAGGGCGATATTTATGGTCTAGCCAGAGTAAATCTGCTGCTGCATTGGGAGCGGTTAGTTGGTTTTCTAGTTCTACCCATCTGCAATCGTTAGGGCCTGAGTGCCACTTAGTTATTTGACCCAATATGGCTGCTTTCCTGTATTTCTCGAAGTTTGGAAGGGCTAGTCCACCTCGAGTGGTTGATTGATAACAAATTTTTTTATTTATCCGGTGTCGTTTATACTGCCAAATAAAATCGAACATCTGCCGTTGCAGTTTCTCCAGGTCTTTCTTGGGAGGAGGCACGGGCAGCGCCCTAAACAAGTACAAAAGCTTAGGAAGTAGGTTCATTTTAACAGAGTTGATCCTACCCATCCATGATAGCGGCAATCTATGCCACCTTCGGAGATCTTTGCGTAGGGAAGCTACCAGTGGGGTGTAATTAATATCTGCAATTTGACTGGTCGTGGGAGGAACCGTCACCCCCAGGTATTTGAGACCTTTTTTAACCCAATGAAATTCAAAGTTCAGTTCGAGGAGTTTCTGAGTAGGTTTATCAAGTGTGAGATTGAGTGCTTCTGATTTAGTGTTATTAATTTTGAACCCTGACACCTCAGCGAAGTCATGGAGCTCTTTATATAGATTAGGCAAGGTAGTCAAAGGTCTGGTAATAGAGAAAATCGTATCGTCAGCAAATAACGCCACTTTATATGTATATGAACCTATCGTAATACCTGATATATTCGGATTAAGGCGAATTCTGTGAGCAAGGGGTTCTATACACATTGCGAATAGTAGGGGTGACAAAGGGCACCCCTGCCTGGTACCATTTTTGATCTGAAACGGGCAAGAATGATATCCACCCATCGCCACACGGGCGGATGGAGCATGATACAGCTTCATCACTGCCGAAGTGAATACAGAGCCACATCCCATTTGCAATAATGTGTATCTCATATATCTCCAGTCAATGCGGTCAAATGCTTTCTCAGCGTCTAGTGTTAAAAGCATGGATTGGAGTTTATCGGTCTCGATCGCATGGACTATTTGTAGGATCCGTCTTATATTATCAGTAGCTTCTCTGCCCCGTATAAAACCCGTTTGATCTGGGTGAATGATGGTGTGAAGGTGTCTATTGAGTCTGTTAGCCAAAATCTTCGCATAAATTTTAAGATCTAAGTTAATCAAAGAGATAGGTCTATAGTTCTGACATTGATTGGGGTCTCGGTTCGGTTTCGGAATCACAATAATATTAGCTCTGGACATATCCCTAGTGATTTCCACATCCGAAGTAAGGAGCGTATTAAATAGGCTAGTAAGAGATGGTATAAGAATGGTTTGGAATTTTCTATAATATAACAATGAAAGGCCATCTGGGCCAGGGGCTTTGGAGGGTTTATGCTGAGATATAGCTAATGCCACTTCTGCATCGGTGATGTCCATTGCCAAATCCTCCCCCTGATCCTCCCGAAGGCGTGGCAGATTGGAGTTAACTAGATATTTTTGTATATATGAATCATCGAGTGTAGGGGCTGTGGTTGTCCCATCATACAATTTCGCATAAAATCGTGAGAAAACATTCACTATAGATTTAGGATTATGGACTATTTCCCCCGTATCCGACTCTACTGCTCTTATGAGGCCTAATCGTTTTTTATCATTAAGAGCTCGTGCCAACATTCTGTCCGGTTTGTTACCTTTGTCATAATATTTCCTTTGTGTTCTCCTCAACGAGTGTTCAGCCTTATGAACTAATAGTAAATTTAGTTCCCCTCTGCATTTTTCTAGTTCGGTCAGAGTCGTTGTGTTTAAGTCTCGTTTATGTCTATATTCTAGATCCCTCAATTTATCCATAAGTTCAACTATCTGCCGCGTCCTAAGTTTTTTTAAATGAGCTCCCTGTTTGATTAGGTGGCCCCTGATCACTGCCTTGTGAGCATCCCAAATTATCGCCGGATTAGGCGAGTCCTGATTGTTTTCTTTAAAGTAGTACTCTATTTGTTGAGAGAGATGATTGCAAAAGGCATCATCCGCCAACAGTGATTCATTAAGTCGCCATTCGCCTTTCGGAGAGGACAGGTGAGGAACAAGCAAGGTACCAATTATAGGAGAATGGTCCGACCACGTTCTAGGTTCTATAGTGGAGCTTAGTAAGTAAGGGAGGTATGTGCCCGATATAAGCAATAAGTCTAGTCTGCTGTAGGATTTGTGTGGCGAAGAGTAAAAGGTAAAATCCCTTTGAGTGGGGTTCAACAGTCTCCAAACATCAAATAAATACTGGTCTCTCATAAATTGCGTCAATGCCCTATGTGCTCTGCCCGTGCCTCCATCTTTCCTGTGGCTCGACGAGTCTAATTTAACATCCAAGACAGTATTGAAATCTCCTGTGACCACCAAATCCCCAATTTTTTTGTCCAGTACAAAATTATTCAAATGAGAGAAGAATTGAGATTGATTGGTATTAGGTGCATATATTCCCACGATAGTTAATGGCTTGTCATTCAGTTGTGCCTGTAACAAAAGAATCCTTCCCTCCTGATCTGTATACACATTATGGATAACCACTGGGCAGGAGTCATGTACCAATATTGCTACCCCTCTAGTTTTATTCGGTGCTGAGGAGTAGTAATATCTGGACAGTTGTGGGTGCCAATATTTAGGTTCTCTTCCTTTTTTAAAATGTGTCTCCTGTATGACTATTATAGCTGCATGAAAAGCTAAATATTCCTTACAAGCCATTCGTCTTTTGACAGGCGAATTTAAACCTTTAGCATTATGAGAAAGAATAGTCAATTTATAATCAGATGCGTCATGCATGGTAGCATCTTATACAGAGGGGCAGGTAGAGGACCTGGTGCTCACAGAAAATATACCTGTTCAATAAGAGCAATTTGCGTATAACACTCAACCACCTTGGGAAGGGATAGGGAAGGTGTGGGAAGTGGGGGGAAAACATCAACATGAAAAACTGAATAAGCTTAATAATATAGCAACAAAGTAAAAAATACATTGCCTGTGAAAAAAAGTGAAAGAAAAAAGAAAAATAGGTACCAACAAAGGATGTCAGAATGACATGTAGGCAATGGTTGTTTCCCTTCCATGGTCCTTGGGAAACAGTCCTCCGGGGTCAACTATGCGACCCGAGGTAGCAAAGTGTCCTAGAGAGGGGGTGGAGAAGAAAAGGTGGCTTGTCACCTCTGTCCCCGGGACTCCGATGAAAATGTAAGAGTCATCCAGTCAAATTAAATGAAATCTTCACGCTGTCTCCCATTGCTTATGTGGAGGCGGTCTTCGGCGTTGAGGAAGTGGATCATCTGGAGGATTATAATCCAGTCGTGCCTTGTGGCAGAATGCTTTCTGCTCTCTGGGATGTCGAAGTGTGTGAGTTCTGCCGTCATAGTGCACTATGAGCTTGAAAGGGTATCCCCAATTGTAGCGGATATTATGCTGTCTGAGAAACGATGTAAGGCCCTTCAAGGCACGTCTTTTCGCCAGAATGGAGGGAGCTAAATCCGGATATAATTGTATCTTGTGACCCTCCACCTCTATTTCTCCCGACGGTTTCACTGCTTCCATGAGGGCCGCTTTCACACGGTACTTGTGCATACGTACGATCACATCTCTAGGAGGTTCAGTCGGTTGTGGCTTAGGTCTGAGAGCTCTATGAGCTCTATCCATTTCCAGGTCCTCCTCCGGGCAGTCTGGGAGCAGATTCTGAAATACCTCAGTCAGCAGTGGTTCAAGGTCAATGACCGTTTCTGGAAGACCTTTCAGTCTAATATTATTGCGTCTATTTCTGTTTTCAATGTCTTCCTGTTGGGATTCAAGATTCTCCACTTTGTTAAATAGATATAGAATGTCATTATCGACCTGATGGGAATATTCAGTTAGCTCACTAATGTGGTTCTCCACTTCATGAAGTCTGTTGCCTAGACTCGCTATTTCAGTAGATAGTTCTTTAGTAGTGTTAGCATGTTCAGCTTTAACTGCCTTCTCTATGTTATGAAATAAGTGAAGTAGATCTTGCTTGGAGACCTGGCTTGATTCTCCCGGATCGTCGTCATCTTCTTGTATAGGGTTATCTTGCAATTTCTCTTTAGCGTGTTTAGTGAAGATATTTCTCAAGTCAGAGTCCGTACTTTTCTTAGCTTTGGGGGCCATCCTCCTAAGTCAGAGTATTCTTTCGGTACTCCAGAGATGTGGAGGGCTATAGATAACTCAATGCTTAGCAGTGATGTAGCAGGATGTGCATATAGTGTCCCGGGTGTAGGAGGAGCCAAGCTATCCCGTCATTGACATAAAATGCAGCATGAGATCGCTGATTTCACAGAGGCAGTCCACAGCCCTGTATGGATTATGTAGGTTCTGTTAAGTACGAGTAGAAAAGATATGGGCCTGTTTGCCAGGCATGTGATGACGCTGACCAACAGTTATGCGTCTCAGTCAGTAGTGCGCTAGAATGACTGGGCCCCTGCAATCAGCGTGGGTTAAAATCTGTACTTCCCAGCCTGTATAGCACTTGGTGGCCTTAATGAAGTAACAGCCTAGAAGATGGTATACGTGAGAGCAGATTCGCCAGACAATAAAGTCCCCTGTATAATTGAGAATGAGGTGGACTGTCCGTGCACCAGGGAGTAATGGTGTCCAATCGCGTCTGCTCAGACGTCCAGACTGACTGAGCAATATGTTATAATATATAGGGGAGATGAAGCTCAGATAGCTCTGAAGTTAAAGTATCGCCAGCCCCAGGTGAGGATCAGGGAGCGGCACCCCGCCGCACTTTTAGAAAATGGCTGTGCAGTGCAGGGGAGTCTCTGCGTTCCAACGTGGAATGCCTTTGCGTTCTGATGAGCGCCCGGATTGAGCGCTACCGGCTGCTGATGGTGCCGTGGAAGCTGCGGGGGAGCAAGTTCAGCTTACCGCTGTTGTTTGGAGCAGTCCGGCGACACTGAGCTAAGTCGCGCTCTCGTGGCAACGGCCGGCAGATGGTAGTGCCGCGTGGTCCTAGGCCTCAGCTCTCCGTCTGAGGATCGGGTCCGCTACAGCTCAAGCCGATGGTTGGCAGTTCCCTCCAGCGGAATATCTCTGCTTCGTGGACTACGTGGGTGAGTAACAAACCGTAGTTCTCCCCAAAAGTCACCTTTTAATCCTTAATAGCGGAGGAGCTCCGCAGTATGCGTCCTTCCCGATCCTCAGTTAGCCACGCCCCCCACAATCTCCATTTTTTGACCTTTTTCAGTTTGCCTTTCAAACAAATGATTTGCTGCAGGCCTCTGCATAGACTTGTGGCAGCCCTCAAAAATATAGTAATTCCGGCATTCACTAGTGCTATATATATATAATATATATATATATATATATATATATATATATATATATATATATATATATATATATATATATATATATATATATATATATATATATATATATATATATATATATATATTAACACCACTCATTCCTTCCTGCCTCCTGTTCCATATCAACAACAGTTGCACATATTGTCAAGGGGAACCCTGGCACTACCACCACCTCAGACAGCAGAGATCAGGATGGTTATGAATGGATTTGATATCATTGCAGCAGCTGATGGATTTGATAGCACTGGAACTTTGATTAGTACTCTGTTTAGCCCACAATGCTCAGGGAAAAAGTGCTAATATGCATAAATGTTTCTTATTTATAGTCAATTTTATTGTGAGATGTTTAGCTGCAGGTCATTTATATGTCTTTCCACACTGCCCCTACAGCTTCGTGGTTTTCCAAAGTAAGTACAATTTAAATAGCTGTATAATATTAATGTATATCACTGTTTTATATGAATAAGGCAACAAAAGTTCCTCTACTAGCGTTTAAGAGTGATTTTTGCTTATACCATTTAAAATTCAAACCCTTTTTATGCGGGCTTTAAGTCTGAAATGAAAACCAAAAAATATATATATATATATATATATATATATATATATATATATATATATATACACATATACAGATAAAAGATTACAATTCAACTGAAATCTATCGAATAAAAACATCTTTCCAGCTACATAAAATATGCTATGAAAAATGATAATATATGTGGATTATTGCAGAATTTCCAGTGTTGAATTAATAAACATCAAACAACATTTTCTAAATGTAGATTGTAATCCAAACATATGTATTTGAATAATAAAATAGAAATGTATCTGTGCAGTGATTAAATAATTGACAGGCAATCTGTTTTTCAGTAGAGTTGATGCTGGTGATCAAGACTTCAAAATAAATATTAATTATGTATGTAGTATTGTAACTGAAGCTTGCATACTCATATTTACACATAAATGAATTTTTTCAAAGGGAAATTGCATATGTATAGGCTTTAGTGTGTATTTTTGTACTCCATGGTACCATTGTTGATGAAACAGTTTTATAGAAAGTGAGAATTAAAAAAGAAAATGGGAAAAAGGAAAGGGTTATTAGTATTTTGGAGGGAAAAGAGAGTAAGGAAAACTGACTCTTTTGATTACCCTAATTCTTCAAAATAAGTATTTCAATGTGCATAAGAATTCTTCAGTAACAGTTATCCTTAGCCATGCTATATCCCTTATCACATTTTTCTAACATGTAGGGGCATATTTATCAAGGTTGAATTTCGAATTTGAAAAACTTCGAAATTCGAATTCAAAAAGACCTTTCAAAATTAAGTTAAAGGATTTTTTTTTTTGGCTGAATAAGTCTGTTTCTATCGAATAGGTCTGTATTCATCCAAATTCGAATCATATGAAGCGAAGTAATACCGCATTCGAATCAAAGTTTTTCCCCCAAAAAACTTAGATTTTTCAAAGTCCACCAATTGACTCCAGATAGGTTCTAGGAGGTCCCCCATAGCTTAAAACACGTTAAATTGCCTACTTAGTCCAGTGATAAAATTAGGCAGGTTTTAGATGGTGAATGGTCGAAGTCGAATTTTTAAAGAGACAGTACATATAAATTTCAATATTCAAATTTTCCAATTTTTTTCAAATTCAAATCGAATTTGGACTATTCCCTAGTCTATAAATTAAAATTTTTCAATTTGAATATTCACCTCGACCTTTAAATCTGCCCCATAGTATTGAAAGTGCATTTTTTTGCAACAGCAGCAACATAGCACCCCACTAGCAATGATGATTACCACCTACCATAAAACTGACAGAAGAGAAATTGAATAGTACTCCATTAAATGTATTTACTTATTATTACAAGTCTTGAAAAATATAATGGCTCAGATCATGATTGCTGTGTATCAGGTCTTCTGCAAAAAACGTATTTAAAAACATTCAAACATTCTGTAACAATGATTTTACATGAGCTGATCTACCACTGCAATCCAAAGATTGCCTTTACTTGCATGCCTTTATTAAACACACATGTGTGGGCGTATACAGTATATAAATATATATATTTATCTTAGGATTGTTGTGGTAGACGAGCTCATGGAAAATCATTGTTACAGAATGTTTTTAAATATGTTATTGCAGAAGACCTGGGTCATCTGAAAAACGTCTGTGGCCCCTAGACCCAAAAAGAACAATTTTGCTTTCTTCAGTCCACAAAATGCCATTTCTCTTTAGACCACAGTGTTCTTTGGCAAATTGTAACCTCTTTAGTATGTCTTTTTTTCAACAATGGAACTTTGTGGGGGCTTCTTGCAGATAGCTTTCACATAGGTGTCTTCTAATTGTAACAGTACTCACAAGTAACTTTAGACCTTGTTTGATCTTCCTGGAACTGATTACTAACTGAGTTTTAGCCATTTTGGCAATGCTTCTATCCATTCGAATGGTCATTTTCCATTTTCTTCCACATCTTTCAGGTATCTATCATTTTCTGCACTTCTTTTTTATGTTTGCCCCTCTCCAATCAACTGTTTAATAAAAGTACACTGTTCATCTCAACAATGTCTGTAATGACCTATTTTACTATGTTTAGAGAGAAATGCACTATAACCATGTACAAAATTTGCTGCCTTCCTTCCTTAAATAAGGGCTGCAATTGACACCTGTTTTTTCGCCGAATGAATGACCCCACGGATTGAACTCCACACTGCTATTATTTGAAACAAGCTATTTTTATTTTGAACACTGCTATTATTTTGAACTAGCCTCAATTAATGATTCAATCACACAGAATCAGGGGCATGCATGTACTCTACTACACCTACTAGTAAATTATTTGCCATGTTGAAATATAATTTCTACCAAAAACAGCGATTGATCAGGTTAGTGATGTCGGATTTCTCTTATTCTAAACACAACTGTATATATACAGATATGGAGCAGCACACCCTTAACTAAAAGTCAGCTTGTGTGGATACAGGTAAAAGTATCAAATGAATTAGACTTGCTTTTCCTGAGGATGATTACAATGGAAATTATTTGTTCACAATAAGTTCTCATTAATATTCCTGTTGAGTGCAGCATATTATACATATACAATACATACATTTATCCATAATTTTATTCTTGATGATGACATAGCTTTGTTTAAGCTTTAGTATAGCTTTGGTTGATATATAATTCTGTGATGTTTCCTGTTTTATCTACCTATTAAAATATCCACACAACTAAGTAGGCAACCAAAGCATTAGTATGTTCATAAATCTAGAATGTGTAGTCAATAATTGCATTAGACATCTTTGAAGCAAACAAATAAAACTCTGTATTAGAACAACAACAATATTATTAAAAGTATATTTATATTCGTTTGGACATGTATTTGTTTCATTTTAATTTTACCTTAACAAACAGGTAGCGAGTCATAGTCGAAGATATAGAGCAGAAAGATTATTTAATTTTTTTCCTATTCCTGTTAAACAATTTAAGATGTTGGTTGGAGCTAATATAACAAGTGGAATTAAAATAAGTGTTTATTGTGATATACTAAACTGAAACGTAGTATTTTAAGATATTTATTTCATCAAATAAATTATTTTATTGAGGTTGCCAGGGTCGGCGACCTAAAAAAATAAATAAAAGCACTTTAAACTGCATCCTAAAATGGAGGGTTTCCCCATAGATGTTATTTGTATTGTAAGATACTGGTGAATTGCATTAGGAATAGGATCTGTTATCTCTAATGCTTAGAAGAAGGGTATCTTTCTGTTATTTGGATCACCCTGCCCTAAATCTGCTAAATAATAAACCTAATAGGATTATAAAATCGTGTAGTTCTGTTAGGATCAAGTACAAGGTACTTTTTATTATCACATAAAAAATATAAATCAATTTTAAAATTAGAAACATTTGCTTAAAATGGACTCTATGGGAGATGGCCTTGCTATCGTTCTGTATAATGGGGTTTTATACCTGTACTTAGAGATTTAAAAGTTTATCTTAGATTTAGATTTTTGGCAAGATAAGGCATAACATGCTTTATTTATACTGATAAAATACAGTCAATGCCACTGCTGTACATGCCTTCCCAAAATAATTGTATTTTTGAAAGTAAGACTAAAGGTGAGTTTTAACTCCGGTGTTGCCCTAAGGGAGTTCATGATATTTTTTATTTTCAAAACTTTTTGGGGCCTATATTTATAATTTGATTTTATCATGACCCTGTAAATAAAATATGATTGTTATGCCATAATGTGCAAAATTGACATGTCTGGCTCCAAAGATGATAGTGAACAGTTCCAGTTTATATGAGTGTCTCGAAGGCTGGGAGATGCTGGATGTAAAACCTCATGGGAAAACTGACAGTGTTTCACTTGCATCATTTATATGCATGCTAATGCTTTCGCGTTCTGCTAATGGTAAAACACATTCTAAAATGGCATGTGCCAGTAGAAATTAGCTTATTTTTATATAATAAGGATACATTTTAATTACTTTGTGTTAAATATTTATATAACAGAAACCTTACATAGTTGGTTCATGCTAAAATATTTATTTGTATTTTCATAAAGACCAAAGTGACACAATATAAGTATATGTATAAATGCTTCCTAATATATTTAACATTATATTTAACATGTTAAAGATATTAAATGCCAGTCTGTGGGATACTGCTCCTCCCTTACATACATTTACCTGCATACACGTAACATACATATTCTGCCCATGACAACAAAACTATAAACTCAACACTGACAACACACGGATACCTATTTAAAGAATATATAAATAGAAAAGAGGGGAATTGGGGTCAGTTGTTGCACATGACCCTAGATCCTTGTTTTTAATATATTAGTAGCCTAGATTTAATTTACAAATGCCATGTCTTATATAGGTGTGTGTTTAACTTCCCAAGTTACCCTTTACAAAGTGATTTCAATTTGGATTATTTGGTTAATATCATCTGTTTCTCTAAAAGTTGTGTCCCAGTAGAGAAAAGGAAAAGTAACATTTTCTTTCCAAATAAGATTCCTCAACATCTCTACTACAGTAGGTAATTTTTTTAAGGCATAATTTTAGTTACATTAATATGAAATACACTTTTTAAATTGTGACTAATTTTTTGCTCAGATTCGCTCATCACTAATCAATAGGTCCAGTAGAGCCTTGTAGGCCTCAAAACATTGTGGCAATAATAGTGCATCTGCAGCACGTTTTTCACCTATAGCCTTTTCTGTATCCGATAATGACTGAAGAAGGCCTGTAAATATAATAGTGATCAACCTCTTTATCAACTGTGTTTGTGTTAATATATTCACTTTGTCTTCTGGGTGGACACTGTGTAACTTGAGAAAACTAAGGCCTTTCCTAAGTCCATAAATATGAGAAAATGCAATACTTCTAGATCTACAGTATGTTGATAGAGAAAATATTTACAGGACATTTTTTATTGTATCTATTTGGGACCTGATGCTTCTCCAGACCACTGTGGAGGGAACCCCTTGGGGCGGTAGCCCTGCACCCACCAGTCTGACTCTGTTTGTGACTGTACCACAATTCATCTTAACACTGTTCATTTAGAGGTCAGGATTATAATTAAATAATTCAAGACCAGTCAGATAGCTAAAGACTTGATTTTGATTTTTGTACAATCTTGTGTGAATTTGAAGAATTGGTATACTACCTGCAATGGAAGGTACTTTTTTTTTTTTTCTGAAAAAAAATATGACATTTTTATTTAGACGAGACTTCAAATTGCATATATTTGTACAAAATGCATTATATGACCAAACTGATTTTAATGTTCAATTTCATTTTTCTAGTCCATTGCTTTAAAATGAAATTTATCAGCAAACTATTGAAATAAAGTAAGCTATAAATCCATTGAGGAAACCTAGATACAATGCAATGACTGGAATTCTTATGCATTTCCATCAGCCTTTTCATATTGACTGCCAAAAGTGACTGTATATTCTTTGCAGGCTTCATTGCCTCATTGATTTGGAGTAGCAGACAAAATAGATTGGTTTGGAATTTTTTAAAAGGTCACAAGTAGAATATTCATCCAAGTAACTTCTGTAAAGTTTGGATCTGACTAGCAGATACAAAGATAGTTTAACTATATTTTATATTTGAGTTATTTTAAAGATATTAAAACATAATGCAAAAATAATTAGAAATTGATTATTGACATTTACATTATCCTGAACAAAATACACATATATAATCAACAGGTTTATAATAAAATTTCAATCATTTTATCATTTATCTACTACACACAATGAATGACAGTTGATAAAAAATATAGCTTGTAATTTTTCCTCATAATAATGTAGGCAAAGTTAATATTGTTTCTCTGACATTGCAATCTCTGAATATTTAAACCCCTCACTCAAGTTTAAGAATCCAAAGTGCATGTGTCACTTAGGGGCAGATTTACTAAGGGTCGAATATCGAGGGTTAATTAACCCTCGATATTCGACCAGGAACTAAAATCGTTCGACTTCGAATATCGAAGTCGAACGATTTAGCGCAAATCCTGCGATCGAACGATCGAAGGATTATTCGTTCGATCGAACGATTAAATCCTTCGAATCGAACGATTCAAGGGTTTTAATCCAACGATTCGAAGGAATATCCTACAATCAAAAAAACGCAGGCAAGCCTATGGGGACCTTCCCCATAGGCTAACATTGAGTTCGGTAGCTTTTAGCTGCCGAACTAGGGGTTCGAAGTTTTTCTTAAAGAGACAGTACTTCGATTATCGAATGGTCGAATAGTCGAACGATTTTTAGTTCGAATCGTTCGATTCGTAGTCGTAGTCGAAGGTCGAAGTAGCCCATTCGATGGTCGAAGTAGCCAAAAAAAACACTTCGAAATTCGAAGTTTTTTTAATTCGAATCCTTCACTCGAGCTTTGTAAATGTGCCCCTTAGCATTCTCTGAAACTAAGGAATCACAGCACTTTAAACATTTAGGGGCAGATTTATCAAGGGTCGAATTTTGAAGTAATGGGATCAAAATGTATGTAAAACATCTAAGGTGAAAAGGCTGTATTCAAATTGTTTAAATCAAAGTTTTAGCACATTAGATTGAATTTGAATCGAAGGATTTGCCCCAAAAAGATTTCGACCAAATTACTCCAAATAGATTCTAGGAGGTCCCCCATAGGCTAAAACAGCAAGTTGAAATTGTAAAGAGACAGTACATGATAAATTTCGATATTTGAATTGTCAAGTTTTTTTTCAAATTTGAATCAAATTTTTGCCTATTCGATAGTCAAAGTACACAAAAATAGCTTGAAATTCTATTTTTTTTTAACTTCGATTTTTCACTTTGACCCTTGATAAATCTGCTCCAACTTAAACCCCCTGTAATATCTCCCTATACCTTACTTTGTCTACTGATTTCAGTGTTGCTTACAAGCTGCTTGCCTTGAATGCTTCTTAAGCAGAATCATATTCATTTCAGCAAGCAGGTACAGCACAACCAACAATAAATGTGATCAGAAGTCATGGAGGCAGGACACTGGAAAATCTGCTTAAGCTTTATAGCACCACTGTACTTATATAAATAAATATTTTTTGCTGTTCTGCAACAGTGACTTCCCATTATATGTAGACTGTGCTGTCAATCTTTATCCCTTAGAAGCTGGCACACAAATTATACATGCAATAGTGTGCCTGAGGCAAATGGTTGTTAGTTGAGATTTAAGTCTATAGTAGAAGCCCTATTTTACTTTTTTCAGGGGACCAGGAGAAAATAGTAAAAAAAATTGGTGTAATATTTGTGAAAACATAATGTAAAATCAGGGAAAAGTATTATAAAAAGGTGGGACCACAAAAATGGCGTAAAATATGGGATTTTTTTTCAGGGGATTTTAAATTTTATGCTTATTACTTATTGTATACTGTAGGCCTTTTCTTACCAGCAATACTATTATTATATATACTATTACTAGAGAGTGGAATATTTTATCCACGGGGTTATCATGCAAACAAATGCCCCAATTCTCTCATAAAGTCAGGTAAAATCAATACTGGTTCATCTCAAAAGTGCATTCTGACTTTAGCTGTAGATTTTTTTGACCCAATACTAGAAAATGAGCTGAGGCTTATCTAACACTGTGTGCACATTTACTAAGCTCGAGTTCGAATTTTGAAGGTTTTTTTGGGTACTTCTACCATCGAATAGGCTACTTCGACCTTCGACTACGACTTTGATTCGAATGATTCAAACTAAAAATCGTTCGACTATTCGACCATTCGATAGTCAAAGTACTGTCTCTTTAAAAAAAAACTTTGACTACCTACTTCGCCACTTTAAACCTACCCAGCTACAATGTTAGCCTATGGGGACCTTCCCCATAAGTTTTCTAAGCTTTTTCTGATCAAAGGAAAATCCTTCGATCGATGGATTAAAATCCTTCGAATCGTTCAATTCAAAGGATTTCATCGTTCAATCACACGATTTATCCTTCGATCCAAGTATTTGCGGTAAATCCTTCGACTTCGATATTCGAAGTCGAAGGATTTTACTTCGAGGGTCGAATATCGAGGTTTAATTAACCCTCTATATTCGACCCTTAGTAAATGTGCCCCCACGTATTGGATGATACGGGTCACTGCTCCTATTTTAACATTTATTGCCATTTAAAACCTGTATATGCTGTAATAGACAGGCTCATGTATGTGGGCTGCTGTTAACTTCCAGTCTGGGGCTGTTCTATCTCTAAAGCACACTTACCAGCACTTAACCCAGCTTCTCTGATGGACTTGTCCGCCACCTATACTTTCTGCAGATGGTGAATCAAGTCAGTGCTAAAAATAACAACATCTTCCATGTATGCAGAGGCATATCTGCTATGGAATGTGAGATTTATAGCCATCATTCTCTGAAATGTGTCAGGTGCCAGTGTATACCAACAGGTTATTCCAGTGTACTGGAATAAGCCATCAGGGGTAGAAAAAGTTGTTTTCTCTTTAGCCCTGTTTTTAAAGGGAACCTAGCAGTAACCCTTTGTAAGAGCAAGCATTGTTGATTACCTGAAACAGCCTAACTACTCAATTAGTTCATCCACAGTTGGCATATGATATACAACAAAGTTTGATACCTCATTTAGCTTGCAGAAATCATTGTAAAAGTGCAATGATTTATCAGGCTTTGGCGTAAGTACAGTTGGGCTAGACCTCTAACTTTTTGATTCTTTCATTACCCCCAGGTCTAACATTTTCCTGACCTCTTTAGAGATAGCCTGCCCACTGATGCTCTGTCACTACATGTTTTAGCCCTGTCTCATCACTTGATGCAGAAAGAGCTCTCTATACTGCTAATTTTCAAAATAATTCACGTGGTAAATTTGTTCAGGCTTTCTTTTCCCTGGCTGGGGTATCTCATAATTTACCTCTACCTACTTTCTTAATTATTTATTAATATGGTCCCTGCCACTTAGCCAGGAATTTGCTTTCTACAGTGGGAACTTACATCATTACTGTATCCCCAGGGTTACGGACTTATTATACACTCTAATCCGGGCTTTCTATGCTTGATGTAAGTGTTCTTTAACAACTGGCATTAAAGTAGCCATTCTATTCTGCATAAAGGCAGTATGTTCAATTACACTTCAGTAGGGAGTAGCCTCCTGTTCCCACATTTCTTTTGTTAAGAAGACCCTGTGGGTGTCTCCCATAGACCATATTAAATGGTAAAAACTAGGGTTCCTCCCGATGGCAAACTTTAAAGGGGGAGGTACACCTTCAGAGCATAGTCTAAATTTGAATAGCACCAGTCAGAGGAAACATTTTGTAATTTCTCTTTATTGTTTTAAAAGGATAATTCTGAAGCTACAGACCATATAAGCTGTGAGTTGCTGCTAAAAGGCTCTCTCTTGGCTCTCTGCTACCTGCTAGGGATCGCTGACACTGGAAGTCCATTTTGCCCATATAGGAAGCTGACACTGCATTTATTTACATTTCACTGATTCAATTGGCTAAATTTTGCCAGCCAATACCATCAAAGATATGAAAATGAAGCAGGAGAAGGACGCATGTGCAAATATAGTTCAGTGTGATTTTTTTTTTTTTTGGCTGAAATGAAATCTCCTACAGAGAACTGACAGTACAGAAGAGAGAACTTTAGCAGGGCTGATCCATGCCTTATCAGGTCTGTAGCTTTTAAAATGGAATGTTAAAATAATAAAGATGATTTGCAAAAATGTTTTTTCTCACGGGGGCTATTCAAATGTAGAATATGGTCTAAGGTGAACATACCTTTAAGTCGTAACAAACAGTAAAAATAGTTTCCATCTATTCAACCATTCTTTTAAATATTCCCTTTTAAGGTCTTGTTAATCTCTCTACAAGCCCATCTGACTGAGGATGACATATGGATGTTCGTAACTGTGTCATTTTTTCAAAAGTTTTATAAATATTTTATCACCCTACACATACATGGGGTACATTGAACAGTAAGGATTACTTTGGGAATACCAGTGTAAGAGAACATGTCTACCAGTTTTTAATAAATAGTTTTAGAGGATGTATTCCATAAAGGAATTGCCTCTGGATAACACATGGCATAATTCATAACTACCAATACATATCGGTGTCCTCTAGCAGACTTCACTAATGGCCAATTAAATCCACAGTGATTCTTTTTAAAGTTACCACTATGATAGGCAATAGTGAAAGGGGTGTCCAAAAATTACCACACTACCAAACTCTAGTAAAGCAACCCTCTAGCAACCCTCTATTTTTACTTTACACATAGTCCCTACAGTCTCTGCAGGACACACAGGCTTAGCAAATAAAGAATGTGGCCTGGTGGAATCACACTCCATTGGTTCAGAAGAGAGGATGCAGGTAGTGCTATATGTCAAAATTCATTGCACCTCCAACACCTCCAATCCTGGTCTCAGGATAAGAAACTGGGTTTAGTTTTACCTGCCCCATTTGGCCATGCTTTAGCTGGTGTGTCCCTTTCTGAACACCCTTTCTCAAGGACATATTCCTCCCTTATATTAAAAGGAATAGTCTAACCCATTGTACCAAATCTTACTTTTTTTTCTGGCTGGAGTACCCTGGAGATGCCTCTTGGGAGTAAACATGCTGTAGCTTTGAGCCTTTTAGCCTCACTTACCAATAGTTTAATATCTTTAGACACTCATTTTCCAACCCATCACTGTATTATGGTAGGAAGAGACCTGATATATTTGTCCAATACCACTCTCTTGATAATCTGGGCAGGAATTGATTCATCTAGTTGTAGCCATATCTTTAACAAGTGAATAAAGTCATACGTCTTTTACCTTGCTGGAAGGTCAGTAGAAAAAGAAAAGGCCAGCTATGCACAAGTTGAGGTTACATAGTCATAACAACCCTCAACCAGCCATGATAGTATCTCTGCTTTTATTTTAACATAGTCCTTGGCATCCTGTTTAGTGATGGGAGAATTGGACAAAAATTGCCAAAAGCATTGAAGTGGGCAACAATTGATGTGCACAATTTCTTTCTCCCATTGGAGTCTATGCAGCGTAACCTGGCAAAAAAATTTTGCTCCTCAATAATTCTGTTCACTTAGTAGGCTTTTTGGGAATATCCCGTTAGATAGGGTGCAATTACCTCAGCTCACTGATCTGTTGGTAACCCTTTCTCTCTCTGCAAATCATTCAAACCACCAGTGCAATTCTGGAAATTTTCAACCATGGCCTGAATTTCTTGCTGTAAATGATAATTAACTTTCTGTTGCTGTCCAATTTACGTGCTTGTGTAAATGCATTGCTATGACTTTAAGAAAATTTGCAGAAATTGCGGCACAAGGTTTACAGGGACCAACTCCTTCCTCAAATGCAGTATTGGCATGGAAGTGGTCTGGGAACTGAATGCACTCAACAGAAACATGTAAGTGGTATGCTCCAAGAAAAAAAAAGTGCATTGATTTGAGCCATTAGTAATCAATTGGTTTCTTGCTTATTTTGCTGCTGAACTCTCAGATCCTCCTGTGTAATGTGTTCCTCATGTCTTTTCTGTAGAGCTCTCATAGCCTCCTGTATAGTTTGCTGCTGAACTCATAGCTTCGCATTTGTTTGCAGTTAGATAATATTAGCCTGAGACAGCTGCTTTATTAATTACTTAATGACTGTTGATATATTAAGGTACTGCTTATACAGATGTCTGTTCCCTTAAGACTGTGCCTGCATTCGACACACAGTACTGTATGTGGCAATTTACTTAAATGGCAGACTTGGTAGTTATGTCTGTAAAAGACAGTGACATCCAGAGTAACTTTAAACAAAAACATGTCTGTTTTATTCATGATGAAGATTTTGAAACAGTAGTGATGGGTGAATAAATTGACGTGGGTCAAAACTGACACACGCATAAAAATTGACGTGCGTCCAAATTATTTTGACTTCAATGCTTTTCGCAAATTTCAGCGAAGCGAAACTGAACAGATTCTCCCATCACTATACAACAATATATAACAGTATATAATAGAAATATTGCAATTTACAAATTAATCCTTGTTAATCATCAAAGCCAATGTTTTAGCCACCCTTATACACCATTCCCAACAAGCACATGGTTTTCAGACCTGGTTTTCCACAGGTAATTTTAAATCTCTCCTTCAGCAAGTACCTCCCACTAACTTCCTATTCCCTGCTTCCTTGGCAAAGAGCTCTTCTTCCCCCAGCTGGTGACATCAGTTTCATAGAGCATTGTAGGAGATATGTACAGTACCCTCCCTGAAATGCAAAACACAAACATTGGCACAATCTGCTAGTTTCTTTTAAGTTTAGGGTTTGTGCCTCAGAGCTGTGTGTCTTGCAACTTGATTTCATTATTAGTTCACAACTAATTAGTTCACAAAGTAGTTGAAAACATTTTTTTAATGAAATTTTGGAGTATGTAGGTTAGTATAGTATATACAGTAGTATATATAAACTGTATATAGTATATCAACAAAAAAGTATTTTCTACTATTTTCTGTTAAAATTTAACAAGCAGACACTAAAATTTTATTTTAAAATAATATTAAGTTCTCTATTTTTAACACTAGAACATGTTATCAGTTAGAGACACTTTTCTGCATTCAGTTAAATGTAATCTCTAGAAGAGCAAAGAAAAACAGTAGTGGTACTCTTGTGCCTCTCTTATGTTGTTCTTTAACTTGAAGCATGCAGTGATGTTGCATTTCCTAGCAATATATACAATACTGTACCACACAGATTTGGTAATTATGGATGCTTTAAAGTGTGATCCCATGACACAGCTTGCTTACATGTTATCTACTGTAAGGGATTTGTGTCTCTTCGAGTTTAATTAATTGCAAAGAAATATTGTTTTTAAGTGCTTCACTTTGAAGTAGGATTTCTGAATGTCAAAATCCAAAAGTACGTCCCGAAATCGTTGACAAGTTATTAACAAAGGAGGATTAAAACATACAGGATAATTCTATGAGACAAAATGGCATAAAACACTTCTAGTTAAAATAAGATTTGTAAAAAGGAATCAGTATAAATGTATATTTGAATATAATTAAGGAAAATAGATTTTTTTTCTTTAGTAGAGTTGACATTGATTTGCAATTGTTCTATTGCCTTTTGTCTTTATTGCAACAAGAGAACTGATTTTAGCACGAACATTGTTTGCCTTGAAATATTTTTATTTCGATATTACTTCGACCAAATGATAAGCTTATCACGCATATATACTGTATCTTAATGGTAAATGGAACAGATTTTATAAAATTCTCTGTCTAGTCTTCAGATTTACTTTCATAAAATACTTTTTGATTGAACATTATTTTGCCTCATTATATTGTTGTACAGAATATTCTATGGAGATTCTTTGGAGATTTTCATGACTTGATTACAACTAAGCCACTTTTTTTTAGGAATATGTGGATCAGTCTTTTGATATTTTTTATTTTGTATTTTTAATAACAGAACTTACTACATAATTTAAGTCATCATTATGTAGTAAACCTGCTTTACAAACTGGTTGGATTGGTTGAAAAATATAACAAAAAGAGGCACAGACATAATAAATAGGTGCTTATTGCCTTAACATTTCATACAGGTTATGTGTCCTTCTTTAAGAGTTTATAGATCCATAGTGCACAAAGACTCTTTAAACCCTGAATATATGGCTCCCAAACCCCACTCCCTTGGATGACTGATCATAAGACAAACCCCACACTCTTTAAACAAGATAAAATATAAGCAAAAGCGATAACAGGTAACATGATGAAGGAACTTCGTAAATTACCTAAATGTAATAAGGTATGAGTAGATCTTGCAACCAAAGTGTGCATACTACAAAGTATCCTTCTGACAGCACAATAATATGTTGATGGTGCAGGTGCATCAAAACTATTAAAAGTTAAGAGGACACAACATAAGCCTATTACACATTTCCAGATACATATGGTCAAGGCACTTAATACATCCCTGTTAGTGGGGTTACTAATGGCTGCTAGTCACCTCATTGCAAAGATAGTCACCTCCGCTGCCTCCTCTCTCGGTTGATCCAATCTCAGTTTCGGTTTCGGCTCCACCGCTGGGCGGGGAGAGTTTTTCCTGGAGACCCAAGATTTCAGCCCCTTTACGCTATTCTGGCGATCCTGTGACCTGTCGGGGGTTTTTGAATCAATGTAAGATTAATTTTGAACTCTCTCAGTTCCCAAATGAGAAGTCCAAAGTGGCCTACGTTATGACCCTGCTTTTTGGTAAAGCCCTGGCCTTGGCCTCTCCTCTTTGGGAACGAGGTGCACAACTCCACGGCCTTTCTGTCCAACTTCCGAGAGATTTTTGATACCCCTGGCAGGAAGGAGAATGCCTCTACTCGTCTTCTGAAGATCTCCCAAGGGGCTCTTTCTGCAGCTGAGTACGCCATCGACTTTCGTACCATTGCCGCAGCGGTTTTCCTGGAACAACAAGGCCCTTGTGGCAGCCTTTTGGAATGGTCTCAATGAGTCCCTTAAAGATGAGTTGGCTGCTCGAGACCTTCCCCCACAGTTTGAAGACCTGGTTTCCTTAGTTATTCTAATTGACGTCCGCCTGAAGGAGAGGCTTTCGGCCAAGTCACAAGCTCATCGACTGCTCCTCGACTCCAACATCCCAGCTCTGGCCAATTCTCTTCCTGGTGCCGGAGGAACCCATGCAGCTGGGGGCTACCAGACTTACCCCCGAGGAGAGATCACATCGCCGAACGGCAGGTCTGTGCCTTTATTGTGGCCTGAAGGGGAATTTCGTCCGTACCTGTCCTAACAAGCCTCAACCTCGGCTGCAGGGAAACTCCAAAGTCTAGGTCGGCGGGTGGAGACCGTCCTGGGCACTGCCATTTCTTCTCCACCAAGAACTTACTCTCGTCTGTTGGTTCCCTGTCGTATTAAGCACTCTTCCAAGACCATTTCTTGCCAGGCTTTCATTGACTCTGGTGCTGCTGGGAACTTCATCGACCTCTCTTTTGTCCGAGCTTCTTCCCTGCCTCTTGTCCCTCTTCAAGTACCTCTGGCGGCTCAAGCAATTGATGGACATCCCATCTCTCCTGGCCTGATTACCCACGCCACTTCTCCTCTGCACCTTCAAGTTGGTCCTTTTCATGAAGAGGAGATCTATTTTTGGCCATATCTTGCCCTTCCACTCCGGTCATCCTAGGGTTACCCTGGCTACAATTACATAACCCTGCTATCAACTGGTCTGTTGGAGAACTGTCTGCATGGAATTCCTGCTCTTCTTCCAGTTGTTTGCCCTCTTCTTCTTCTCCAGTCTCCGTGTGTTCCTTATCCACCCTTGAGTCTCTTCCTGCCTGCTACAGAGACTTTTCTGATGTTTTTGAGAAGAAGAGTGCCGAGGTTCTTCCTCCCCATAGACCCTATAACTGCCCCATCGATTTGATTCCTGGAACTGTTCCTCCTAGGGGCAGAACTTACCCTTTGTCTGTACCGGAGACTCAGGCTATGAAGGACTATATGCTTTACTCACGGAGCGTCAATGGCGGAGCCCGTCCGGACCGACATGCCTTCCTGCTAGGTCGTAGCTCTCGCGATAGGCCGGTCACTCCACACCGGCTAATGCTTCCAATCCAAAAACCACAAGTCGCTGTCAAGCGCTGACCAAGAATTCAGGAGTCCAGCACAGTTATCATCAAATATCGGCTTTTATTCGCACATTAAAAGGAGTTACAGTGGGGGGTGTGCAATTCTAACGCGTTTCATGCCCCATAGCTGGGCACTTCATCAGAGTGTATGAAGGACTATATCCAGGAGAATCTTTCAAGAGGGTTCATCCAGAAATCCAACTCACCAGCCGGTGCTGGTTTTTTCTTTGTACAGAAGAAATGGGGGCCTACGGCCTTGTATTGTATACCGTGGGCTCAACAAGATCACGATCAAGAACAGGTATCCCCTTCCCCTCATTTCTGAACTCTTTGTTAAACTCAAGGATGCCACAGTTTTTTCTAAACTCGATCTGTGAGTGGCTTATAATCTTATCCGGATCAAGCATGGTGACGAGTGGAAGACGGCTTTCAACACACGCGATGGCCATTATGAATATTTGGTCATGCCATTTGGCCTTTGCAATGCCCCTGCCGTCTTCCAGGACTTCATGAATGACGTCTTCCGTGACATTCTATATTCCTTTGTAGTCATTTATCTGGATGATATCCTAATTTTTCTCTTCTTGTGAGTCAGTTCATGTTTCCCATGTGAGACAGGTCTTGCAGCGCCTAAGGGAGAACAATCTATTTGCCAAGATCGACAAGTGTGAATTTCACCAGTCAAAGATTTCCTTCTTGGGCTACATTATTTCTTCTTCTGGTTTCGAAATGGACCCAGCCAAGGTTTCTGCAGTCTTGAATTGGATTCCTCCTTCCAACATGAAAGCAGTCCAGCGGTTTCTGGGGTTCACCAATTTTTACAGAAGATTTATCAGAGACTTCTCTAAGATCGTTTTCCCTCTCACTGTCCTCACTAGGAAAGGAACTCATTTCGTCTGGTCGCCTGAGGTTCGGAAAGCCTTTGATGACTTGAAGCAAGCTTTCTGTTCCTCTCCCATTCTGGTCCATCCCGATGTCTCTCGGCCTTTTGTCTTGGAGGTAGACGCTTGGGGCTTGGGGCCGTTCTTTCTCAACGACCTGATTTTCATTCCCCCTTACACCCTTGTGCCTTCTTTTCTCGAAAGTTTTCTTCCGCTGAGAGGAATTATGACATTGGCAACAGAGAACTCTTGGCGGTTAAACTGGCCCTGGAGGAGTGGCGTCATCTTCTGGAAGGTTCGGTTGAACCCGTTACCATTCTTACTGACCACAAGAACCTGGAATATATTTCTGCTGCTAAGAGACTGAACCCTCGTCAAGCACGTTGGGCTCTTTTTTTTTCCAGGTTCAACTTCATGATCTCCTATCGTCCTGGATCTAGAAACTCTAAACTTGTCCAGGTCATTCTCTTCTGATGAAGTTCCCATTCTTCCTCCCTCTTCTATCATCCCTCCTGAATGCATCCTGGCTCCTGTATCCATTTCTCCTCCTGAGTGTCCTCCTGGGAGAACCTTCGTGCCTGCCTCCTCTGTCCCTCAAGTCCTGTCCTGGGCCCATTCCTCTAAGTTGGCAGGACATCCTGGTGTCGACAAGACCATCGATCTGTTATCCAGGTACTTTTGGTGGCCTTCTTTGAAACGTGATGTCTCTTTGTTTGTGTCTTCCTGTGTCACCTGTGCCCAGCAGAAGATTCCCCGTTCCCTTCCTTGTGGTCTTCTACAACCTTTACCCACTCCCTCCCAACCCTGGGTGGACATTGCAATGGATTTTGTGGTGGATTTACCCAAGTCTTCAGGGATGACTACCATTTGGGGCATCGTGGATAGATTCTCGAAGATGGCGCACTTCGTCCCCCTGAAGAAGTTGCCCACAGCCTCTATTCTTGCTCAGCTTTTTGTCAATGAGGTTTTTCGTCTGCACGACATTCCTTCCTCCATTGTATCTGATCGTGGTGTTCAGTTTGTTTCTCGATTCTGGAGGGCCTTTTGTAAACTTCTGAACATTCATTTGATTCATCTTTTCCACGGCTTACCATCCGCAGAGTAATGGGCAGACTGAAAGGACAAACCAGTCTTTGGAGCAGTTTCTCCGATGCTTCATCTCGCAAAATCAAGACAACTGGTCGGATCTTCTTCCTTGGGCGTAGTTTGCACATAACAACCTCAAGCATAGCTCTTTAAACTGCTCTCCCTTTTTTTGTGTTTATGGTCTCTCTCCCTCAGCTCTCCCTCCAACTGCTGTCAAAGTGGACGTACCTGCTGCTGACAACTTGTTTCGGGATTTTCAGAAGATCTGGACTCTTGCTCATTCCGCTCTTGCCAAGGCTTCATCGCGCCAAAAGCTGGCTGCTGATATAAATCGTCGCCCTGCTCCCGGGTTCAAGGTAGGGGACTCTGTCTGGCTCTCTTCTAGGAATATCAAGCTCAAGCAGTCCTGTCCTAAAATGGGTCCTCGATTCATTGGTCCTTTTAAAGTCAAGGAGATTATTAATCCGGGGTCTGTGAGGTTGGATCTTCCTCCCAACATGAATATTTCCACCTCTTTTCATGTCTCTTTGCTCAAACCTGTTGTTCGAAACACATTTTCCTCCCTGGAATCTCCCCCTCCTCCTGTTCTCCTCAATGGTCATCAGGAATTTGAGGTTCAAGACATCATTGACTCTCGTAGGTCCAGAAGAGTCCAGTACCAGGTCCACTGGAGAGGCTTTGGTCCTGAGGAGAGATCGTGGGTGAGTGCTGCCAATACCCATGCCCCCCAATTATTAAGGACCTTCCATAGGAGGTTTCCCGACAAGCCCTGGGAGCCCCCGGAGAGGTCTCCTGAAGGGGGGGTACTGTAACATCCGCCGTGGGCCAGCGCCTAAACACTGGCGTGCATCAACTTAGGCGCCGGCGCATAAACGCTGGCGTGCGTCAATTTAGACTCCAGCATCAAAACGCCGGCGCACGGACGCTCCCGCCAAAACACTTAGGTGTAATGACCTCATAATGGTGCGTCTATTCTCCTATTGGCTGCTGATGTGCCTGTCCTTCCTCAACCTGCTCCTGATTGGTTCCTGCTCCCTTAAATACCTTCCTCTTCCTCCTCTCATTGCCCAAGCTGGCTTCAGTTTCTACTGTTCCGCTAAAGCCCTGGTTGTCCGTGTTCCTGTTTGACCCTCTGCCTGTTTTCCTCGACCTTCGAACCTTCGCTGCCTGAAACCGACCTCTGCCTGAAACTTGACTACGCTTTTGTTTGATCCTTTGGTACCTCGCTTCTCTGACTTCTGGAACTGACCTTGCCTGAACTTGATCCCTTGTACTACACTTTGGTAACACGCTTGGCTCCTTTGCTGTCTCCGCCGCAGAAAGCCCGGGGCCCGAAAAGGGCGTCGGTGAAGACCGGAGCCGTAGAGGAGTTCCCCTTGCCACCAGTCCTCCGTGGACCAGCCATCTTCCTATGGGATCCCAGGTAACAGAACGTTACACTCAGGCAGGAAGTGATGTCACACCAAGCTAATAATACAGCTGCTATCCTAAACAAAAAGAGATTCTAGAGATTTTTGCTCAGGTATAGTAAAACATTCTACAGAATAAATATACACAATTTGCAGCTACAGTATTGGCAATAAAATGCCTCTGTAGCTTTCCTTCTCCTTAACTGCGGGGACCGGGATTTCATTGAAGGAGGACAGAACTAAGGACCCTGCCTGCATTCCATAGTTGGCAATAAAAGGAGATTGTTTAGTGGATGAATGATAGTTGTGAAAGTCAGTGAGTGGCTAATGACAAATGGGGTTCTCCCCAAAATGTTGCATCACGCAATAAAACAGCAAGGGCTTGCCCTGCTTGCAGTATCCCTGTGTGATAGTGTATTTCTATTTTTTACTGTTTGCTTTAGATGTGAATGCTTTGATTGTAAATTGATTATTAATACCAAGCAAATACAGAATTTGCATCATTGCATAATCTGTATCATTCATGTGAAATGAAGATGATAGGTCAAGGAGGATTAGGATAGAGAAGTAACCTTTGGCTTTGGCAAACTGAAGATCATTTGTAATTCTGCACAATGCAGCTCGGTAGTGAACAGGTCTAATGTGTTTTTGAAGAAATCACCAAATTACTGAGGAGTTTATATCAGGTTTAGTGATTCTGTTGATGAGGGGTGTAGAAGGGTATACTGGATATTTTTATTTTATTGCCCTCATTTTTATTTTATATATTTATTTTTATTTTTTCCTGTTTTGATCTCTAACTGGGATAATGAGTGCTAGCAAGATTGAAGGTCTGACTCAGTGTACAGTCTGCCATATGTATGCAGATTTGGAACAAGAGATCCAAAATGCCTACCTCTGTGGTGGTTGTGAGCAAATTGCCACTTTGGAGGCTCAAGTTAGAGCACTAGAGCAACAAATTGCAACACTGCGGTCGATTGACAATCTTGAAAGGAGTCTTTTGCTCACTGAGCAGGACCTAGCGGGGTCAGATAGTTTGGGGGGAACAGAACAGCAGCAGGATATTGAGGCAGCTAGCTGGGTGACAGTTAGAAAATCTAAGGTGGGCAAAAGGAAAATGGAGGCTGATCCGGAGATTATACCTGTACATTGCATCTGTGAAGATGATGGGAGTATGAACTCTGGATTGGCAATTCTAGATGGGGCTGATCTCTCTAACAGCCGGGAGACCAGTTTCTCTAGTAGTGGTGGGGAGGAGAGTAGAGTCAGGCCTAAGCAGATTGTGGTTGTAGGGGACTCAATTATTAGGAAAGTGGATAGGGTAATTTGTCATCCGGATCGCTACAACCGAACAGTTTGCTGTCTACCTGGTGCCAGGGTTCGGCATGTGGTTGATCGGATAGACAAATTATTGGGTGGGGCTGGGCATGACCCAGCTGTTTTAGTGCATATCGGTACTAATGACAAAATAAATGGTAGATGGAAGACCTTAAAGAATGATTTCAGGGATCTAGGCTCTAAGATCAAGGAAAGGTCTTCCAATGTAATCTTTTCTGAAATTTTGCCTGTGCCACGTGCAAGTTTAGGAAAACAGCGGGAGTTTAGGGAGCTAAATGCGTGGCTCAAGTCTTGGTGCAGGAAGGAAGGGTTTGGGTTCCTAGAGCACTGGGCTGACTTTTCGTTGGGGTACAACCTATACAGCCGTGATGGTTTGCACCTCAATGGAAGGGGGTCCGCGGTGCTAGTGGAAAGAATGGCTAAGAGGTTGGAGGAGTGTTTAAACTAGGCAAGGGGGGGGGTGAGATAAAGGATTATGGGGAAGCTAGTGTAGACGGGGCAGTGGGGTTAGTAAGGGGTCATGGGGGAGGAGTGAGGGGGGCATACAGTTTACCAGCTAAGGAGGTCCCTCTGTTACAAGGAAAACAGAATAATACTAACTTAACGTATAATTCTTCACTAAGTAATGCACATTTCAAAAGTAAAAGTAGTAACCTCCGCTGTATGCTGGCAAATTCACAGAGTTTGTCAGGTAAAATGGGAGACCTAGAATTAATTGCATGCTCTAAAAATTATGATATAATTGGTATCACTGAGACCTGGTGGGATGAAACATGTGACTGGATTGTGAATTTAAATGGTTACACCCTTTTTAGGAGGGACAGAGGGATTAAAAAGGGTGGAGGAGTGTGTTTGTATGTAAAGCCTGAATTAAAGCCATGCGCTAAAGAAATAAAAATAGCTGGCACTGGTGAGGGTGTAGAATCACTCTGGGTAGAGATTTTGACTGGGCAAAAGGTAACAAAAAGAATTATCATTGGTGTATGCTATAAACCACCTCGTATAAGTGTCGAGTATGAAGCCCAGCTACTCTTGCAGATACAAGCGGCTTCACAGCTGGGTCAAGTTGTTGCTATGGGTGACTTCAATTATCCAGACATTGACTGGGGTAATGGGGTTGCTAAGACAGAAAAAGCTAGTAGGTTTGTAAATATGCTGAATGACAACTTTTTATTCCAGCTCGTTCAAGAACCTACTAGGAATAACTCTCTTTTGGACCTTGTAATAACTAACAATACTGAACTCATCTCTAACATTTGTGTGGGTGAGCATTTAGGGAATAGTGATCATAACATGGTCTCCTTTGAGATTCTGTTGCAGAAGCAATTCTATAAGGGAGTAACTAAAACACTAAATTTCAGACGTGCAAACTTTGACAGTATAAGGGCATCTCTGCAACATATTAAGTGGGAAATGCTTTTCACAGGGTTAAACACAGAACAAAAATGGGAAGTCTTTAAAATGCTGCTTAATAAATATACTTGTCAGTATATTCCACTTGTAAGCAAGGAACGTCGTTGCAAAGCAAAACCTTTTTGGTTCAATAGAAGCGTTGGTGTTGAGGTGGGTAAGAAAAGACGTGCTTTTAAGGCTTTCAAGTTAGCTGGTACAGCCGAAACATTTATAAGGTACAAGGAGGCCAATAAATCATGCAAAGAAGCTATAAGGCAAGCTAAAATTGCTATAGAAAAGGATATTGCAGCAAGCAGTAAAAAAAAACCAAAATTATTTTTTAAATATGTTAATAGTAAAAAAATGAAGCAGGAAGGGGTGGGACCCTTACTATCAGAGGGGGGTCAGCTGGTTGATGAAAACAAAATAAAAGCGCAGATTCTGAACTCATATTTTTCATCTGTCTACACAAATGAGGAACCAGTAAGTGAAGGTTTCCTTCTTAACAGTCCCAATTCTAGTAATACAACTAATGATGCATGGTTCACACATGAAGAAATTCAAAAGAGACTTGAACATGTTAAGATTAACAAAGGTCCAGGGCCAGATGGTATTCATCCCAGGGTAATTAGCGAGCTTAGCTCTGTGATTGCCAAACCTCTTTACTTAATTTTTCAGGATTCATTGAGATCTGGGATAGTGCCGAGAGACTGGCGAATTGCTAATGTGGTGCCTCTATTCAAAAAAGGATCCCGTTCTCAGCCTCAAAACTATAGGCCAGTTAGTCTGACATCAGTGGTAGGAAAGCTTTTCGAAGGGTTAATAAAGGATAAGATACTGGACTTCATAGCAAATCATAATACTATGAGTTTGTGCCAGCATGGTTTTATGCGTAATAGATCTTGCCAGACTAACTTAATTTCTTTTTACGAGAATGTAAGTAGTGACCTCGATTCTGGGATGGCAGTGGATGTGATTTACTTAGACTTTGCTAAAGCATTTGATACAGTGCCACACAAAAGGTTACTGGTTAAATTAAGGAATGTTGGCCTGGAACATAGTATTTGTACCTGGATAGAGAACTGGCTAAAAGATAGACTACAAAGAGTGGTGGTAAATGGAACATTTTCTAATTGGACCAGTGTTGTTAGTGGAGTACCGCAGGGCTCTGTACTAGGTCCCTTGCTTTTCAACTTGTTTATTAATGACCTGGAGGTGGGCATTGAAAGTACTGTTTCTATTTTTGCAGATGATACTAAATTGTGCAGAACTATAGGTTCCATGCAGGATGCTGCCACTTTGCAAAGTGATTTGTCTAAACTGGAAAACTGGGCAGCAAACTGGAAAATGAGGTTCAATGTTGATAAATGCAAGGTTATGCACTTAATGGCAATGTGTTGGGAGTTTCCTTAAATGAAAAGGATCTAGGGGTCTTTGTAGATAACACGTTGTCTAATTCTGGGCAGTGTCATTCTGTGGCTACTAAAGCAAATAAAGTTCTGTCTTGCATAAAAAAGGGCATTAACTCAAGGGATGAAAACATAATTATGCCTCTTTATAGGTCCCTGGTAAGGCCTCATCTGGAGTATGCAATGCAGTTTTGGACTCCAGTCCTTAAGAGGGATATAAATGAGCTGGAGAGAGTGCAGAGACGTGCAACTAAATTGGTTAGAGGGACGGAAGACTTAAATTATGAGGGTAGACTGTCAAGGTTGGGATTGTTTTCTCTGGAAAAAAGGCGCTTGCGAGGGGACTTGATTACACTTTACAAGTACATTAGAGGACATTATAGACAAATGGCAGGGGACCTTTTTACCCATAAAGAGGATCACCGTACCAGAGGCCACCCCTTTAGACTAGAAGAAAAGAACTTTCATTTGAAGCAGGGACAGTCAGGACAGTGAGGTTGTGGAATGCACTGCCGGGTGATGATGTGATGGCTGATTCAGTTAATGCCTTTAAGAATGGCTTGGATGATTTTTTGGACAGACATAATATCAAAGGCTATTGTGATACTAAACTCTATAGTTAGTATAGGTATGGGTATATAGAATTTTAATTAAAAGTAGGGAGGGGTGTGTGTGTATGGATGCTGGGTTTTCATTTGGAGGGGTTGAACTTGATGGACTTTGTCTTTTTTCAACCCAATTTAACTATGTAACTATGTAACTATGAATATATAGTAAGGCATCATAAATCAGATCAGGGTATTGTAGTACTTTTGCTTGACCTTTGACAAGGCATGACAATAGAAATTCATAGTCTGCTTGCATACATATTTTCCTCCACATATGTTCAGAAGTACAAGAATCTGGTTTGTGAATTCATTCATTTTTCACTTGAAAAAAATAACTTTGGAATGAATCACCCTTGCCAACGCTTACCCCCAGCAAATGATCTCCTCTAAAGATCTTAATAAATAGGAAGAGTAAAAACTGGGTACTACTGCACACGGATCTGGGGAATCACACCTGATTTTAATTGATCAAGCAGCAAACTGATCACAGTGACAGGAGAGAAGAGCAGAGCAACACTGAAGATGAACACTAAGATAAAGTGAGTTACAAAGTGTGTTGAGAGAGCCATGATTTATGTGGTTTCTTTCTGCAGTTATATGGTTCTAACATTCCTCTCTTTCTTTCTTTTTTTTAAAACAATAGCATACCAAAACATTTCAAAATTGTAAAGAGAATGAAAAGATCTGGCGCGCCTTGTGAAAATCTTCTGGTGGTGTGACCATCTTTTCTGGCCATGGCCTGATTGTACCCTTTAATGTTATGAAAAGTTTGAAGTTATGGTCATGTTTTATGTGTTATTGCAGTTTTGCTAATAAAGAACAAATTCCCCTTTAAGCAAGTTCAAGAAACCTGTTTTTTTATTAATTACAATTGTAAAGTGCAGGTGTCGCATATTCTGGGTTCTCGGACAAAAGAATTCTTATCTTTTTAAGTTTGAAAAACTTTGTAACTTTTTCTGCCTGTTCATTGAAGCTTGTATAAAGATAAACGAACAACGCCAAACATTTCAATAAGGATCCAGGGCAGTGGACTGAGCTGTCAAAATTTAGGGGCCCATTCACTAAGCTTTTGTGAAGGAATAGAGGAAAAAATACTCGAATTTCGAGTAGTTTTTTTGTGCTCCTCGACTATCGAATTGGCGTAAATTCGCCTGAGTAGAATGATTCGAATAGATCGAGCACAAAAATGCTGCGACTATTCGCCCATTCGATAGTCGAAGTACTGTCTCTTTTAAAAATACTTCGACTACCTACTTCGCCACCTAAAACCTACCGAATTGCTTTAAAAGCCTATGGGAAAGTCCCATAGGCTTGTTTTCTAAGTTTTTGATCGATTAAAAAGGCATTCGATCGATCATTCAATCAAATGAAAATCCTTCGATCGAATATTCGATCGTGCGACTATTCGCCGGGCGAATATTCGCCCATTCGACTATTCGCCAGAGCGTAAATTCGCCCGCATTGCCTATTCGATTCTATTCCCCAGTCGAATTTCAAGGGATTTAACCCCTCGAAATTCGACCCTTGATACATCTGCCCCTTAGTGTCTCATGAAAATTTGAATATTAGGGAGGTACAGTATGCAGTGGGTACAATGTGGTTTCAAAGTTTATGGAAGAATATGTTATGGTTTCAACAGCAATGTACATCTTTAAGAGACACCATTGTTACTTATCTGCAATATAGTTAGATATTTTCTAGTTACACTTTTTTATATGTTGAAGGGACTGTGGGGAGGCAGTCGCTTGTGAGCTAACATTTAAATAAAATACAAGATTCAATTTTCCCTTTTCGTGGGTGGAGGTTGGCTACAGCTTTTATTAAAACTATATTTACCAAAACCGACAAACCCTGTCCTTGTCATGTTATATCCAAGTACAAGAGTCCTCTGCACTCAACCCATTATCAATATATTTAAGACAGAGACATTTTGTGCATACTGCTACTGAAAATGCCTTACCCTTTAAACAAAACAGGGATTGTTTGTCCATATATTGCAATGTATTTAAGCTGGCCAACTTCGTCAAAGTCGGGATAAGGCATTTTTCAGTAGCAGTATGCACAAAATGTCTCTGTCTTAAATATATTGATAATGGGTTGAGTGCAGAGGACTCTTGTATTTGTCTATATGTATTTTGTGGTCACAGCCTCATTGCACTCCCGCCTAATTGTTTTAAAATTTAGTGGTGAGCACAACTTTCCCTTGTTTGTTAGTGTTATATCCAAGTCCAGGTTACCACAGATGCCAGCCACTGCAGCAGCGGTGGACATGTACAGGGAAAAGCCTACTGGACATGCCCAAATGGCAAGAACCAAAACCAATTACCCGCCAACAGCTGTGACAATAATAATATTTATTATATAACACATTTTAACAATATGGAAACCAATCCATTGAAACTTTATAAACAAATAAATGTAACAATTTAAGTGTATCAGTGCAACGGATGGGGGGTGGGATCAGGGCCGCCATCAGGGGGGGACAGGGGGGACAAGCGTACCGGGCCCGGGCATGAAGGGGGGCCCGGCAGCGCTGCATTTTTTTGAAGATCCGGGCCCCCCTTACGAGCGCCCGAGCCGTACGTCTTGCCTCTTCAGTGCCGAATGCGGAAGTGCCGAAAAGCCGAAGCCGATGCAACGAAAAGACCCGAAGTCACGGAAAAAGCCGAAGTCCCGAAGTCACGAAGCGCCGAAAAGACCCGAAGTCACGAAAACAGCCGAAGCCGAAGTCCTGAAGCGGTGAAAAGACCCGAAGTCACGAAAGGAGGCGAAGTTGAAGTACTGAAGCCATGAGTTCAATTCTACTGAACACCAGTTTGTGTTTTTTTTTTTTTTTTAATCCCCTGGCCACCAATGTATTATTTTAATATTCTATAGGCCCCTGCCACCAATCTTTTTTTTAAAACTTTTGTTTTTGGGGCCCCAATTTTTTTTTTAACTCGTAAGGGGCCCCTTGCCACCATTGTTTTTTTTTGGGTTTTTTTTTTTTTAAAAAAAATTAATTTTCTTTTTGGTGGCCCCAAATTTTTTTAACTTGTAAGGGGGCCCCTGCCACCAGTTTTTTTTTTTTTTTCAAAAAAAATTTTTTTTTTTTTAAAAATTTTTTTGGGGCCCCAATTTGTTTTTAACTTGTAAGGGGGCCCCTGCCACCATTTTTTTTTTTTTCAAAAAAATTTTTTTTTCTCCAAATTTTTTTTTGGGGCCCCAATTTGTTTTTAACTTATAAGGGGGCCCCTGCCGCCAATGTTTTTTTTTTTTCAAAAAAAAATTAATTTTTTTTCAAATTTTTTTTTGGGGCCCCAATTTGTTTTTAACTTATAAGGGGGCCCCTGCCGCCAATGTTTTTTTTTTTTTTCAAAAAAAAATTAATTTTTTTTCAAATTTTTTTTTGGGGCCCCAATTTGTTTTTAACTTAGAAGGGGGCCCCTGCCACCAATGTTTGTTTATTTTTTAGTTTTTTTTACATTTTTTTTTGTTGGGGCCCCAAGTTTTTTTTAACAGGGGGCCCCTGCCACCAATGTTTTTTAAAAAAAAATTTTAATTTTTTTTTTTTTTGGGGCCCCAATTTTTTTTATAAGGGGGCCCTGACCATCAATAGCTTTTTACAACTTGTGTGGGGGGGGGTTACTTTTTTAGCGCTGATGTCTGTGTGGTCTTTTAACTGCGATGTGGGCGGGATATGGGGCGGAGCTTGGTCGTCAGTGTGGGCGGGGCCCAGGGGGCCCCAAAAATTTTGTTGTACGGGGCCCCGTGATTTCTAATGGCGGCCCTGGGTGGGATAATCGGCCACCATTAGGGGAGACCAGACACGCTGCCAAAAAGTGTAGCAGAACATGTGATTCAAGCTATAGAAGTTAGAAACCACATATTAGTTTCATCCAACCCCCTAAGTGTTTCATGAAATTCAGGGGCTGCAAAACTCTATCCACTATACATAATGCTAAAAAAGACCCTGATATGGGCTAAGAGCTCTTTATTTGCAATCCAAGAAACTGTGCTAGACAAATCCCAAATTCTAACTATACTCTCAAAGGATGGCTAAGCCCTACCTAATGCCACAAATACTGTATATATGACACCTTCCACTCTTATTTTTCATCTTTATATAATACATTCCCTAACTGGTCCCCTTTAACAGGCTACAAAATGAATTGTAAAAAAAGGTAATCTCTTGCTCTGCACATAGAATAAAGAACCTAGGCAGCACTTATGTCCAAATTTAAACACAAGTGGCAAACATCACTCATGAAATGTCTTTAGATCACCTTAACATCTAATTAAGTTATATTGGGCTAACTACAGTATATCCCCCGGTGAAACAGCTAATGGTAGGCTTTCAAGAAGAAAAATAACTACAATCTCCTGACTACGGAGTATATCCATAGCGAAAATTAATATATTGCCACAATTGTTATGTTTCTTTGCAGAGTAACTAATCTGGTTAGGCTGAGATGACATGCAAAGCATACAGTGTAAAGCCTTCTGAAAAAAAACAAGAAGGCATTTACATACCACATTCTATACACAAAGCACTGCAAATTAGATTTTAATCTCACATAAGGGGGCAAATTTACTTAAGGTCGAATATCGAGGGTTAATTAACCCTCGATATTTGACTGTTGAAGTTAAATCCTTCGACTTCGAATATCGAAGTCGAAGGATTTAGCGCTATTTGTTCGATCGAAAGAATGAAAAATCCTTTGAATCGTTCGATACGAAGGATTTTATTCCATCGATCAAAGGATTTTTGTTCGACCAAAAGAAGATAGCCAAGCCTATGGGGACCTTCCCCATAGGCTAACATTGACTTTGGTAGCTTTTAGGTGGCGAATTAGGGGGTTGAAGTTTTTTTAAAGAGACACTACTTTGACTATCGAATGGTCGAATAGTTGAACGAATTTTAGTTCGAACCGTTCGATTCAAAGTCGAAGTCAAAGGTCGAAGTAGCCCATTCGATGGTCAAAGTAGCCAAAAAAACCATTTGAAATTCAAAGTTTTTTAACCTCATTCCTGGGTGGGATAATCGGCCACCATTAGGGGAGACCAGACACGCTGCCAAAAAGTGTAGCAGAACATGTGATTCAAGCTATAGAAGTTAGAAACCACATATTAGTTTCATCCAACCCCCTAAGTGTTTCATGAAATTCAGGGGCTGCAAAACTCTATCCACTATACATAATGCTAAAAAAGACCCTGATATGGGCTAAGAGCTCTTTATTTGCAATCCAAGAAACTGTGCTAGACAAATCCCAAATTCTAACTATACTCTCAAAGGATGGCTAAGCCCTACCTAATGCCACAAATACTGTATATATGACACCTTCCACTCTTATTTTTCATCTTTATATAATACATTCCCTAACTGGTCCCCTTTAACAGGCTACAAAATGAATTGTAAAAAAAGGTAATCTCTTGCTCTGCACATAGAATAAAGAACCTAGGCAGCACTTATGTCCAAATTTAAACACAAGTGGCAAACATCACTCATGAAATGTCTTTAGATCACCTTAACATCTAATTAAGTTATATTGGGCTAACTACAGTATATCCCCCGGTGAAACAGCTAATGGTAGGCTTTCAAGAAGAAAAATAACTACAATCTCCTGACTACGGAGTATATCCATAGCGAAAATTAATATATTGCCACAATTGTTATGTTTCTTTGCAGAGTAACTAATCTGGTTAGGCTGAGATGACATGCAAAGCATACAGTGTAAAGCCTTCTGAAAAAAAACAAGAAGGCATTTACATACCACATTCTATACACAAAGCACTGCAAATTAGATTTTAATCTCACATAAGGGGGCAAATTTACTTAAGGTCGAATATCGAGGGTTAATTAACCCTCGATATTTGACTGTTGAAGTTAAATCCTTCGACTTCGAATATCGAAGTCGAAGGATTTAGCGCTATTTGTTCGATCGAAAGAATGAAAAATCCTTTGAATCGTTCGATACGAAGGATTTTATTCCATCGATCAAAGGATTTTTGTTCGACCAAAAGAAGATAGCCAAGCCTATGGGGACCTTCCCCATAGGCTAACATTGACTTTGGTAGCTTTTAGGTGGCGAATTAGGGGGTTGAAGTTTTTTTAAAGAGACACTACTTTGACTATCGAATGGTCGAATAGTTGAACGAATTTTAGTTCGAACCGTTCGATTCAAAGTCGAAGTCAAAGGTCGAAGTAGCCCATTCGATGGTCGAAGTAGCCAAAAAAACCATTTGAAATTCAAAGTTTTTTAACCTCATTCCTTCACTCGAGCTAAGTAAATGGGCTCCAAGGTATTATGGGTGGAGACTGTGACGGATAGTTACCCTGTTGGTCTAGTGGTTCACCCTCTGTGGCATGCGGGGGTGCCCGCCATGCCTTCAGCAGGGACAACCGCCACATGCGTCTTGTCCCCTTCGGCGCTGGTTCTCCTATGTCGCACGCAACCGCGCACTTCTGGGTTTATGCGCCGGTATGATGACGTCATTGCGCAATGGCGAAAAATTCAAAGTATTTAAAGGGGCTTTGAATGAAAACTCATTGCCCAATGTTAGGTTCACTTTAGTTTGTTCCTGGTGCTATTTCTACTTGTATCCTGTTGATCTTGTGGTTATTGACCCTTGCCTTGACTGACTATTCTGAACTTTGTATCCTGACCCTTGCCTGGCTGTTTATTCTGACCTCTCCAATCTGACCCTTGCCTGTCTGACTATTCTATGATCTCCAATCATGATTCCAGCATGTCTGACTATTCTTAACTCTGCTTGTGCTGGCCCAGCCTGTCCGTCCACGCTGCATTATCTGGTCTGTCTTCCAAGCTGTGTTGTCTTCCATCCAGTATCCTTTGTGAAACAATTGTGCCCCTTTGCTCATCCAGAACCTTTAGCTTTGCTCCTCTCTTAGTAAGATCTGGCGGCATGATTAGCTAAGGGCTCCTCCCAAGGTGAAAGGTGGCTGTTAAAGGCAGAAGCAAGAGCCGAGACCAGGGAGCCTAGCATTGGTTCTGGAGTTAGGGTGCCAAATATGACAGACATGCAAATCATTTCTTTATGTCCCTGTGGTCAACTATGCATCCAGAATGCTGGTTTTATAACACAGATACAGCCTTATAGTTCAGAGCCATATATCCAAACCTGTTTCAATCTTGTTAGATCTCATCAGTGCAAGATGTTGGAAAATGGCTTCTGAGTAGGCAGGGCTTGTAGAGTAAGAAAGATATACCAGGCTGAGATGACATGCAAAGCATACAGTGTAAAACCTTCTGGAAAAAAAAAACAGAAGGGTATACACATATACCTCATGCTATACACATAGCAATGGGTGCTTCATTACTCAGAAGCCATGTTCCAATACCAGTGAAAAACTGGTAGATATTAAGATGACATAGAAAAGTAAGTATAAATAAAAGTGGGAGTCTTTACTGGTCGAATAGCTTTCTGAAACAATAAAATAAGCATTTCCAGGAAGGCGGGAGCTCTATCATAGAACACAAAAAAGGCTTCCCAGAGGTAACAAGCAGTATGTCCGAGATTTGGGACATTTTAAATGTACTGTTTTCTTAGTTGTTGTTGAAAACTCATTTGAGAACCAACTTTAAAGTACAAAGTGGTATCTGCTGAAATAAATGATACTTTTTGCCTTAGGAAAGAGACAGGGAGGATTTAATCAGTGTCTGAAGAACAGATTACAAAGCAAAAATAAGCTTTCTCAATCCTTTCCAGTACTTTTCTAAAAGAAGAAAATTAAACCCCAATTTAATGTATTTATATTTTAGCTGCAGAAATATTACGTTTTATCACTTTTGTAAATCTTCTTACTTCTTACAAAGTTGATTCATCTTTTTCATTAACAAACTAATACAATAAATACTTGGGCCCTGTATATTTCTTTGGAGGGGGGTATAGAGATTTCATGAATTTTTGCTTATACAGGGAGTCTACGAGTTACATACACCCGACTTACATACAACTCATACTTACATACAGAGGCTATTACAGTAATGTACTGTGGTTTGCTTGGCCTTTATTAGCATTTAACTTTAATAAACCACCTGTCCCAACCCCCTCTGACATGTGCTGTCTATTGCAGAGCACAGAAAAGTAAAAATAAATACTATGTTAAAGCAAACATCTGTCTTGTTGCAATTAATAACTAAATTTATATGTTTCAACTTACATATAAATTCAAAACAAGCCTACTGACCCTATCTTGTACTTAACCCTGGGACTGCCTGTAATGCTTTTTATAAAGGAGTTAAAAATATACTGGTATGGGATCCATTATCCGGAAACCTGTTATCCAGAAAGTTCCGAATTACCAAATTATCCAAATAATCCAAATTTTTAAAAGGGATTTCCTTTTTCTCTGTAATTCTAAAACAGTAGCTTGTACTTGATCCAAACTAAGATATAATTAATCCTTAATGGAGGCAAAACCAGTCTATTTGATTTATTTTGGGGCACATTTACTTAGCTCGAGTGAAGGAATAGAATAAAAAAACCTTCAAATTTCGAATGATTTTTTTGGCTACTTTGACCATCGAATTGGCTACTTCGACCTTCGACTACGACTTTGAATCTAATGATTCGAACTAAAAATTGTTCAACTATTCGGCCATTCGATAGTCGAAGTACTGTCTCTTTAATAAAAAAATTTGACCAACTACTTCGCCACCTAAAACCTACCGAACATCAATGTTAGCCTATGGGGAAGGTCCCCATAGGCTTTCTAACAATTTTCTGATCGAAGGAAAATCGTTCGATCGATGGATTAGAATCCTTAGAATCATTTGATTCGAAGGATTTTTCCTTCGATCGTTCGATCGAACTATTTGCGGTAAATCCTTTGACTTCGATATTCGAAGTCGGAGGATTTTACTTCGATGGTCGAATATCGAGGGTTTATTAACCCTCAATATTCGACCCATAGTAAATGTGCCCCTTAATATTTAAATTATTTTCTAGCAGACTTAAGGTATGAAGATCCAAATTACAAAAAGAACCCTTATACAGAAAACCTGATCATTCTGGATAACAGATGCCATACTTGTATTAAAATAATGTATCTCAGTACAATAATGTAAAGGTATTATTCTGAACAGATTTACTAATAGTGGACAAATATAACCAATAACAACCAGTCAGTGACTGACTTTGTTCAGGCAGCTACTGCAACAATAATTAAAGCAAACAAATATATGACCAAAAATTTATTTACTGATATAAGAAAATTTACCACTGAGTACTGGCTTACCAGTGCTATGTCAGTAATATTCCTGTAATCTTATATATGTAGTTTATTGAAATTTTGGATGTATGATTAGTGACGAGAGCATTTTTCCTGTTTCAATTTGCAAAAAAATTTGCTAAATGGTAAAAATTGCAAAATATTTTTTTTGTCACACGCCATTTCTGTAGCAAACTACATTAGAGTCTACGGGTGTTTTTTTTTCTTGACACCTTGTTTCTGCTTTGGGGCTACAAATAAAATTTGGGAGGGCAAAATCACATGCATTTTTTTTTATTGCTACACACATGCCCTACATTGTTAGAGGACCTCCTATCCACTAGGCTACATGTGCTCCCATTTTGCCAATTTCTGTCTGTGATTTTTTTACATTACATCTGGTCAACTGGTAATGGTATCTACTACTACACTTATGGACTTATTTAACAAAAACCTACTTTGTGAAGTTTTAGAGTTTTTTCTACTTTGAATAAACTTTGAATATAAAATCCTAATTTAAAAACCTTGACTGAATACAGTTGTGAAAATTCTCGAAAGACTTGAATTTGTGAGTTTACATGCTCAAAAAAACGTGAAAAAAAACTTGAAGTTTGCCTAGGACAACTCCCATTGACTACATGAACTTGCAAGCTTTTAGATTTATTAAGATTCAAATGGTAAATTCTAATTTTAAATCACCAACTCAAATATGAATTTGAATGTGAGATTTTTCACACTCAACCCTGGAAACAGCTCTGATTAGAATATTTATCACCTAAAAGCTGAGTTAATTTTCAAGTCAATAATGAGGTCTGTTGAACCATTTGAAAATGTTATTTGCCTTCCAGACATTCAAGGTTTTTTTCGGAGGAAAACTTGATTCAAATTAAATAAAAATGTTAGTGTCATTCGTATTCAATCGAATATTAGACATTCTATTTTTTTCATAAATAACCTCACATTCGAGTTGTGAGTACATTTCAATTTCTGAGAGTTAAAAAAATTCACACAACTTAGAAATGAAACTTTTGATAAATCTGCTCTGTAATGTTGACAAATCCTTTAGATCTTATACAATATCTGCTGCATCTGTAATCTTCACTTTGCTCATCCACAATGAAATGCAATTTGTTTTTTAATTCAAGTAAAAGTGAGTACTGTGGCATTGTCTACTATTGTTGTAATAGTCACACAGCTGATTCAATTTATAGCAATCAGTTTACCTTGACGGCATCTGTCAATTATCTGCTCTGTAGGCTCAACCATGGTTTATTATAACACTGACTGTAATCTATAAATCTTGGAAATGTAATAATAACATCTAGATATTATGCAAATATTTTAACTGTAAAAGCAAATTAAATGGTATAGCTTGATATCACTGATGCATAATGTCACAGACATTCAGCTCAACTCAAAGCTTGAAGCTACTTTTTTTCAAAATTGCCATGTAGACATCTTATTTACTAGCCCCATAAAGGGGCTTCCAAAGGAGCAGTATGTTCATCCATGATATAAAGGTTGTATCATAGTAAATAATATAAAACACAAATAATACTGAAAATATTTTTTATACTTAAGCACATTTTTTCTTACATATACAATGTCTTGTCATAGCGCCAACAATGTCAATTTATAGATTTATAAAATGCATCCAGACTTTTCTTTAAAAGGGCTGTCAAAAGAACTGTCGAAAGTAGATATTATCAGGTGAGAGAAATCTGAGAATAACATGGTGTAATGATGTAGAAGGAAAAGGTCAATGAAACTGTGTTGACTGAAAGATGTGTGATACATGACAATATTATTAAGATTGAAACATAAGAAACAACTTTTCTGCAATAAAAAAAAAAACACTGTTCTGAAGATATCTGATTCAGAATAGATCAGTCCCATGTCTTGAATTTTGTTCTTACTTGAGAGCTCTATTTAATTAGAAGCAACTTTGTAGTTGAAAAAATATGAAGCACAGGTATAATTTAGAAAACTGGGAAATTTAACAAGTAGTACATTTATTTGAAAATTATTTGCTTCCTGTTATACGTCAATGCACATACCCAGTAAAATGTTCTGTGGAATGTGTGAAATGCAAACGTAATCATTTATTTGAAAGCTTGATTGTTCAAACGATTCGAAACTTCAATAAGACTGCTTCAATGTGGCCCCTATAACCAAATGTTTCACCTTTAACTTAACTTTCATTATGTTATAGAATGACAAATTTAAAGCATCTGTTCAATTGGCCTTTAGTTTTTCTTTTTTTTAATTATTTATTTCTAGCTTTCAAATAATGCTCTGTAAGGCTAGAATTGTATTACTGCTGCATTCTATTTTTAATCTTTCTATTCAGGCCCTCTCCTATTCATTTAGATAAATGTCTGGTTGCTAGGACACTTTAGACCCTAGCAACTTAGCTGCTGAAATTTCAAATTACCCTAAAATAATAATCAAAATAACATTGCAAATTATCTCAATATATCACTCTTTACATTATGGTAAAAGATAGCTTAAAGGTGAACACTCCCATTAATTACAAAGGCAAGCAAATTGTTGCCTAATCAGTTTAAAAACTGATTCCATGATATTTACTCCCGCAACTGGGAGGGAAGCTGTAATCACATTTTTCCTGCACCAACCAGCTATAAATCCTAGTATACCCCCCACTCCTCAAGAATGCCCGTGAGAAGTGAGCCATGAACTTGGCATGACAGGGCCATTACAGGGCTAGGAAGGAGGAAACTGGAAGAGGTGTTATGAGTGTTGTAGTTCCTGGGTTGCTGTTGGGATCGGTGGAGACATGAGGGGTTAAAAGAGAAAGGAAGTGAAGGGAGCATCCTCCTTTATCTGTCGTTTGCAGTCTTCATGGGGCATCAGATGAAAGTTTATAGTTAAATATTATATGAATGTGATAACACATTGCCCTACACTTAACTGTTGTTGGTTTATGTTGGTCATTATTTATGTGATTTAATAAATAAGCTGTACCCTTTTCACCTTAGATTTCATGTGGTTTATTTGTTATTTTTAAGTAAGGAAGGGAAGCTTGGTGTTGTTGGGAGGGGCTGGTCAGATTGATGCTGTCCCTGTCATGTTTCATTAAATATTGGGAAGCCAAATTTGCTGACTTTTCAGCTAAAAGGAAAAAAGTACTATTGCACTAAGTAAAAGCATGTCTTTCCTTGGTTTGGCTGTGTTAAGCATTGCAATGCAGTAAAAACATAAAAAATGGCACAAAGTAACTTGCTCATCTGAATAACCAGCAAGTTAAGGTACATGGAGGTGGTACAACTACCTGCCTCCCTTAACCCACTGCTTATGAATAAAGTGCTCCAGAGTGCAGGCAGCATTGTACATTTAAAAAAGGACACATTGCTTTTTGTGGCTGCTTCTTTTGCCACTCCCTAACTGGTGTGTCTAATTGATGCAAGTTAGTAGTATAGTGGAACTTCAAGAACCAGAGACCACTTGAGGTGAAAAGAGAGAGTCAGAACACAGAATAAAAAATGTAGAGTTTTATTAACTTAGGAAGATAAGAACTAAAAGTGTGTTACCATTCCGAGAGCATAGAGATATCGCTTCACAGCACAGAAAAACAAAGAACTTTTCTTATTCAAGTTCAAGGTGATCAAGTCTAGCGTCAGAATAGAATCTATCCAAACCAGCGGGCTCTGAGGAGAATCTGCAAACACTTTCTTAGTAGATTGATAAGGAATGGGCAAGTAATGTGCTTTCCCCTAGCCACCATTCTGGAATACAGCACTGACATATGCAGGCAACTTTATTATACTCATAGTGGTAGTCACATAAACCTGTGATGATTCTACCTTCAAGGCAGACATTGTACAAAGTGCATTGCAGAAAACAGAAGCAATTTAGGAACAGGTAGGGAATGTACAGAGGATTGGAGGGGGGACTTCCCCACCTGTTTCTCACAAATACAGCAGGCAGCATTGTATTCAAGGTGTTAGCTACAGAGACTGGAGACAATGCTACACAATACAATAAACACAGTACAATACAATCAACAGTGAATTGAAATTCATGTTATGACATAAAGCTCTTCAGTAAATTTTAAGAATGGAACACTTCTATATGTACTTGACAATGTTTATGTGTCATTGAAAATTCAAGGTTGTTAAGTATTTTGATTAGGAAATGCATTATTTTACAGTCTATGGTGTTTGCTGCATTAAATAACAAACAATAGCCCATTGGTCAAGGTCTTAACACAATCTTATACTGTATGTATACCAAACAAACATACTGTGCTGTTGTGGGATTATTATAATATCAAGATAATCTCAAATCACTAGATATTTTACTTGTCAACGATATGCAAACATACGCCGATCTATATTTCAGCAGCATGAAAATATGTTTGTATTAGTGCTTATAGCAGTAAAATCTCACCTGCAAACTCAAAATAGCTAAAACATGGCTTCTTTCTGCTGACAGTTAGGACTGCACCTGTATATTAGCTATCAATCTATGGCATAATATAAAATATACAATAGGATAAGTAACATACATATCTAGGATGTCTGAGAAAATTGTAAAAGAAATATCAAAACTGTGAAGACTGTGATTTTAAGAAAAAATTATGTTAACAATTTCCAACATGAAAAAAGAAGAAAGAATTGTACATTAGACTAAATCAATGTGCAATTTTATAGCATGTATTGACTTGTTTTTTTTTTTTTTTTACTCAGAATGGAGAATCTCCCCCCACCCCCAAGCATTTCAATGTAAATGTGAAGATCACAATGCCATCACGTCCCCTGCATAAGTGTCCCAGTAAGTTGTGGTTATTGATGCAACACTCCATGAGACTGCTCATAATTGCAGGGTTCCTTTGTGTAAATGTGAGCGCTTGCATGCAATTTATCAGACCATGCAAGTTACAAAGGAGCATGTATGGATACAAATATCTTTCTAAATACCATTGATTTGTACACAATTTTGCTCAGTTTGCACTTGTGGTCATTAAAGAGGCTTGTATTCTCATTTTGTCATTCAATGGTTTTACATAAAAGACCACATATGGGGGAATGTAATAAAAGTCGGTAAAAGAAAAAAATATTCGGAATGCGAAAAGTAATGCCTCTGTGCGAACAAATTTACCTTTGTGCGAATTTAATATAGCTTTTGCGAACCCGGAAACTGTTTAGCGACCACTTCCGACAGTGGAAGAAGGTTAGCGAATTTTATAGTTAGTGCCAGTGCGCAGTGAATGTAATAAAACTTCTTACTGAAAAAGTTGTTTCCAAAAGATTACGACACCTTCAAGCACTTCTTAAAAGTGGGCAATGCACAATTAAAATTCTCAATGTAATAACAGTTTAAGGAAGAGTATTACATTGTGAAATGAGACTTTTCATTCTTATTTGTGATAATTGTTTTGCTCTTTGCAACTTTTATTAAATTCCCCCAAAACTGTTTTAGGTTTTTACTTTCCCAGTCCCCCAATCCTTTCATCTGAGTAATCAGACAACACCATTCTATAGCATCATTGAACTACTCAGGAATTCACTGGAGCACAGTGCATTACATGTGCCTATGATTTTTAAAGGTTCTGAGCTTCAATCTTCCATTCATTTACCTCATTATCACTAGGGATTAGGGATGTAGCGAACTGTTCTGCTGCGAACTAGTTCGCGCGAACTTCCACCGTTCGCGTCCGCCGAATGTTCGCGAACGTTCGCATTTTGAGTTCGCGTTCGATTCGAATACAAGTCGTTCGACCATTCGAATTTCTTCGACCGCTAAAAATCGAACGATTTCCATTCGTTCGAACGATTGTAAGCATTCGATCGAATGAAAAGCATTCGATCGAATGGCTTCGATCGTTCGATTCAAATGAAAATCCTTCGATCGAATGATTAAAATCCTTCGAACGTTCGAATCGAACGATTTTAGCGGGTGTTCGAAGTTCGCAAACTGTCCGCGAACGTTCGCATTTTTTGCCGGTGTTCGCGAACACCAAATCGGCAGTTCGCTACATCCCTACTAGGGATGGATGAATTTGACCTGTTTCACTTCGCCAAAAATTTGCCACTGGCCAAAATTCACCGAAATGCATTAAAGTCTATCGGTGTCAAATTATTTTTGATGCGGGGCAAAATTTTTTGACACACAACATTTTTTTTCTCCCATTGGAAACTATGGGAGTCATTTCTGCAGCAAAAATCACCAAAAATATTCGCTCATCCCTACATATCACATGCATTCCATCTGTCATATCAGATTGTGCCATTCCATGGATTCAGAGACCTGTTCTGCAGAACACCATGAACAATAATAAAACATGTACTGTATCTAGAGGTTTTTAAGGGATACTGCCATTATTTTGCCTCAAATCAAATTGCACCATCTCATAGTATTACAGAACTACTTAGCAGCACATTGTAGTAAAAAACAAAACGATAGTCGAAGTACTGTCTCTTTAAGAAAAAACTTTGACCCCCTAGTTTGCCACCTAAAAGCTACCGAAGTCAATGTTAGCCGATGGGGAAGGTCCCCATAGGCTTTGGTAGCTTTTCTTGGTCGAAGAAAAAACGAGCGATTTTTCGTTCGATCGAACTATTTACGCTAAATCCTTCGACTTCGATATTTCGAAAGATTTAACTTTGATGGTCGAATATCGAGGGTTAATTAACCCTCGATATTCGACCCTATGTAAATCTGCCCCTAGGTATTGAAATATGGCAAATGACATAAATGCTGAGTTTGCCATTCATTAACTTTACACCTGCCCATCTGACCAATGAGACTGGTCTTATTTAATTCTTATTAATCTGCCATCTGTAGAATCTGGCTGGTTTTGGTTTGTTTAATGTATACATTATTATGTGTAGTTCATGCAATATAGGTATTGACCTATTGTAGTGATGAGTAAAACTGGCCCATTTATATTTGCCTTTGCCGAAAATTTTGCAAACCTTTGGAAAACTCAGTGAAAATGTCACCAAAAAGCATTGGAGTGAACTGACATTTTTGTCATGTTAAAAGCATTTGATCCAATAAATATTTTTTTACAAGTTTTTTTTAATGATGCCATATACATTGGAGACAATGGGTGTATTTTTTTCTGTGCAAAAAAAATGCATGGAGAAAATCTAACACTGCTGTTATCAATTTTTTTTTTTCTGATGAAACAAATTCCAAACATTATTAATTAAGCCATTGACATTTTTTCCTGCTATTTTTCCACCAGAAAAAAAACAAACAAAAAAAAATGTTTGCCAGCGAAGGAAATCACATAGCAAAATTCCAGATTCACAAAAATTGTTGCCACTGGTAAAAAAGCTGTGTATCAGGCAAAAAAAATGCCCTTCTCTAGTAGTTTGTGTGTGTGTGTGTCAATTTTTAGATTTTGGAAAAGAGATTTCCTACAGACAAATATGCCTGTACGGTGCTGGTTTCTAACTCTGGCTTTTAATAAATAAATAAGTAAATAAATAAAATCATATCCAGGAATAATCCAGCACCTAATTAAATTATGTTATACCTTTCTATAGCAGTATTTCTTTACCCATAAGTTTATAAAGGCAATGCACTGTATAAGTCATTTGTAAAAGGCCCATTCACCCCCCCAAGATGCAAGATTCCATTCATGAGTCCATCTGTAATTTCCATGACCAGTCATCCTAGAAGACCCATTCACCAAACACCTGTAAGTTAAGTTGTGACTATCTCAGTCCAAATAAACTATCTCCCCCCCCCCCACACACACACACACATCAGTAACTAAACTTACTAAAAACTAGTGTACACTTGGAATCAAAGCCCTCTGGGGCAATTTGCAGATGGGGCAATTTGTGTCTCATTGGTTCAAAATGATGCTCCGCACTAACAGCTACTAACCACTTCCCTCAAATATTATACAAACTCCTTATAAATTATACAAATCCCTAATACATTGTTTGGCCCCATCATGTAGCCTCTTCTTTTTAAAAAGCATAGTACAACTTTTGTTGCTTGCTTAGTACAGCAAAATAGCTGTAAATCTTGCAACATGTAGTAAAAAAGTTAATCATTGAAAAAATGTTACAGGGGCATGTTCAAGGTCGATTTATGTTTTATCATAAAATTGTTTATAATTTCATAGATATGCAGTATATAATCCTTGATTAGAATACTTAAAGAGCATAGCAAATGCATCTTAAACCAGAATTTTGCTGTAAATTAATGAACAGATTTCTTTTAGAATGTTCATCTGGACAGTATAAAAATATATACTCTTTTAAGGGCACATGTATTACGTTGTACAAAAATTTGGCACTAAAATACATAAAAATCATCATTTTAATAGCATCCTGTGCTATGTTAAAATGTAATGCATTTTTTTGCTAATATGTGTTATCATACTGTTATAAATAAAGCTGCTTAAAGATCAAAATTAAATGCTCACACATTTTGAAAATAATTTGTCCCATTGGTTTAAATAAGCAATTCTAAGCGAGACTTGAGCACCATTCATTTTATAGCTTTAAAATATGGTCCTATTGTACTTATTTTTGACAAGTGATGGGCGAATTTATTTGCCAGGCACAAATTTGCGGTGAATTCCAGAGATTCGCCAACTGCGAATAAATTTGCAAAACTGCAGCAAAAATTCGCCAGCGCAATTTTCGCCGGCGAATGTGCGCCGTCGTCCAAAATACGGACGCCGGCATCAAAAACAGACGCTGGCGTCAAAAACTAGACGCCGGCACCGTTTCGTTAGCTTTCCGGCGAAGCAAAACACCCCATATTCGCCCATCACTACTTTTGAAATAATTACTAGACAGCTTTCCTTATCTTTGCTTTTCAATATTCTTTGACTTTGGCTAGATCTCTGTTGTTTTTGTAAATACTTAAAAAGATACCTGTTTTTTTATCATATTTTATATCGTGTTCAGTATAATTAATAGATGCTGTCCTCTTCAGTGTGAAATATTTAATGCATTTAAATAAGGAACAACCTAATATCTAAACATTTGTCTCAGATAGCTCACATGCCCCACTATATTAATACATTATTATCATTATTACTATTATTGTTTGTTATTATTATTATTTTGTCATATTATATATATATATATATATATATATATATATATATATATATATATATATATATATATATATATATATATAATAAGTGTAGCAGTTAAAAACTTTCTTGATCAACAACGAAATACAGTATATAACCTTGCATTATAGAGAAGATAGCATGATTCAGAGGCTGACATGTAACTGAATAAAATAACATAAAACTAGAATTTTCATTGTTTTATCAATTAACAGCAAAAGTTTCAAGGACTATAAAACACAAGGGTCCTTACACATGGAGCTGCAGTTGCAGCAAAATTTATGAAGTGGTTTACAGTATGTATATCTACACAATTCATTAAAGGTAATTGCGCCTAAACATTAGGGTACTTGTCCCCTGCGCTTGAATGTGTTTGCTCCAATGACATTGTGCACACCAGTCTGCTCTAAGTAATCATTCACAAGTACATTTATTAGTGCAAGGAGAAGATTTAACTCATAAGTGACGGTAAAGCCAGAGTTTACTCATTTCAGGGTTCATATGTACTGTCGAAAAGCACAGCTGATTTGTACCTAAAGATAACAGATAACGTAATTATTAACACAGATTTATTATGTGGTGTAAAAAATGGCAGAATAATTCACCATACTGTCAGGCATCGATAAGTCAAAAACAGCTTAAAAATGGTGTACTTTTTTACACACATTTCCTCTGAGCAATGTCCACCAGAAGCTTAATTACAAAGATCTGAAGCAGTGTAAAATAATGGCAGAAAATCTGGCATTTTCCTGGCATAAAATAAAACAAACCTTGATAAATTTACCATTTATTTTACACAGGTTTTTACACTGTTTTTTTGGGCGAATTACTGAAAGCAACACAACACAAGTACAATTGCCTTTTTAATGCATCCGACACAATTGCAGCTGCCACAAATCTGCTTCTGGCCTCATTTACACTTTGATTTAAAAAAACTGCAGTGTTTATAAAAACTTAGTGAATGTTGTCAAAAACTGCACACATAGCAGTTGTAAATGGGTCCTATAGTGTTAATGCTTATGGGAGAATGTACTGTCTTTTCTTGTTATTCTGATATTGACAGATATCATTATAATAAAACGCATTTGCATTGAACTGTCTACATCTCTTATTAAACAAGGCTGCTTGTTACCTTCTTAAAATAAAAATTCTCCATTTAGAAGTCAGTGGCAGCTGTCTATGGCAAATTCAAAGAGTTTTTTTCATGTGTGTCCAAAAGACAAGTGGAAAAGGATTAAAATCAAGATTACTTGTGTCCAATTAATAAAACAAATCAGTTTAAACACCTTTAAGGTTCAAAATACATTTTCAACTCCAAAATGCCAAAATAATGGTAAAAGTAAAACATATTTATATATTTATCTCACCTACAGACTGTAGCGCTATAGACTGCAGAGTCTAGAAGGTTTCCTTGAGTGCCCATGATCATGTTTTTCTTAATCACAGTTTTTATGTTTTGAAGTGAGGATCTGAGGCAAGTTTTTGACTTTTCAACTGCTGCTTAATAAATATAAATGTTGGTATATTCCCCTTGTAAGCAAGGAAAGTCATTGCAAAGCAAAATGTTTTTGGTTCAGTAGAAGTGTTGGTGTTGGGTAAGAAAAGACGTGTTTTTAAGACTTTCAAGTTAGCTGGGACAGGCAAAATGTTTATAAGGTACGAGGGGGCCAATAAATTATGCAAAAAAACATAAGGCAAGCTAAATTATTTATAGTATAGTAATAGTTATTAAATAGAAAAACAAATATCCGGTGCTGGATAGTATTCATCCCACGGTACTTAGCGAGTTTAGCTCTGTGATTGCCAAACCTCTTTGCTTAATTTTTCAGGTTTCATTGAGGTGTGGCATGGTGCAGAGAGACTTGTGAATTATGACAAAAATAATGAACGGGGAGTGACTTAACCTCCCCTAACATGGGAGTGCGGCAGCTCCCCTCCCCCCCCTGTTTGCTGTATTTTTACTTACCTTGTGTAGTTTCTGTGGAAAAACTTACCTCACTTCCGATTGGTCAATTTTCAATTTCTGATTGGTCGATTCAAAAAAGGGGCGTGGCTTCGCAGGAAAAGCCGCGAAAGCCGGCTATAAAAGGACTAACCGGCGAACACTCTTCATTCTTCACCGGCAGCCGACGTGAGAGGATCGTCTTGGAAATCCCACCCACCCACCCTGTTATGGTATATAATATATGAATGCATATATAAAATAAAAAATATATATTGTCGCAGCAGTTAATTGTTGTTTATAGTGAAGTTTTATGTGGAGGTATGCTCCTGGCTAGGTAAAAAATTGGCGGGGCTTAAGGATATTTGTGGTCAAGCTTTAAGGCGGTCCGCTGCAGAGATCTGATGCAGAGGCTGGCTGGGAAGATATGTATGAACAGGTATTAGTATCATTAGCAATATTAATGTTCTGATTGATATGATATTTAATAAACAACAGCTGCGGCCATTCTCCACCATGCAAGTGTCCGTGTCTATGATTGGTTGTTATAATTGGGTTTTTTGTAAGCAAGTAATGCTGTCTGCAACTCCCATGTAGTGCTGCTTCAAAAAGGGATCCTGTTCTCAGCCTCAAAACTATAAAGCCAGTTAGTCTGACATCAGTGGTAGAAAGCTTTTCGAAGGATTATTAAAGAATAAGATACTGGACTTCATAGCAAATCATAATACTATGGGGCAAATTCACTAAGATGCGAAGTTGCGACAGGCGCAACTTCGCCGCACTTCGCGCACTTTGCCAGGCGTAGTTTCGCCAGCGGTCCGCAAATTCACTAAAATCCGAAGTTGCGCACAGGGGTAGCGTAAGGTTGCGGAGTTGCGCTAGCGTTGTTTCGCTATATAAAGCGAAGTTGCGCTAGCGAAGGCTAATTTGCATATGGCGCGAAATTCAAATTTCAATGGAGGAACACGTATCTGCACTACAAATGCCTAGAAAACCTTCAAATCTGCAAATAAAATTTATATTTTGCCCTACACATGTGCGTAGTTTCAGCTATCTAGGTAAGTTGCCGTAAGTTGCCATGAGTCAGGAAATGTAGGGGGGAGGAAGGGGAGCCCCAAAAATTTTTCGATCTTTTTCAGCCTATCAGCCATCATGTAGAAAACACGCCAGCGTTTTTTGGGACTTAGAATTTTTTTTTACTTTTTTTGAAACAATCCCTATCTACTCTATTGCGCTTCGCCAGGTCTGAGGTGGCGAAGGAAGTCTAGCGTAAAAGGTAGCGTTCGCTACACTGCGCAAGTTAGTGAATTTGCGTAGTTTCGTTGCTAGCGAAGATTCGCCTGGCGTAAGGTTGCGAAGTAACACTAGCGAAACTACGCCAGCGTTCGTTAGTGAATTTGCGCAGTAGCGAAAATGGCCACCGCTAGCGAATTAACGCTAGCGTTCGGCGCTTTGCGCTTTAGTGAATTTGCCCATATGAGTTTGTGCCAGCATGGTTTTATGCATAAAAGATCTTACCAGACTAACTTAATTTCCTTTTATGAGAATGTACTGTAGCTTGATCCCGATTCTGGGATGGCAGTGGATGTGATCTACTTAGACTTTGCTGAAGCATTTGATACAGTACCACAGAGAAGTTTACTGATTAAATTAAGGAATGTTGACATGGACTATAGTCCATGTCAACATTCCTTAATGTTTGTAACTGGCTAAAAGATATATTACAAAGACTGGTAGTAAATGGAACAATTTCTAATTGTACCAGTGTTGTTAGTGGCGTACCCCAGGGCTCTGTACTTGGTCCTTTGCTTTTCAACTTGTTTATTAATGACCTGGAGGTGGGCAATGAAAGTACTGTTTCTATTTTTGCAGATGATACAAAATTGTGCAGAACTATAGGTCCCATGCAGTATGCTGCCACTTTGCAGAGTGATTTGACTAAGTTGGAAAACTGGGCAGCAAACTGGAAAATGAGGTTCAATGTTGATAAATGCAAGGTTATGCACTTTGGCAAAAATAATATAAATGCAAGTTATACACTAAGGGGCATGTTTATCAAGAGTCAAATATCGAATTGAAAAATGTTGGAATTCAAAAAGACCAACCGAAATTAAGTCAACGGTTTTTTTTTTGGTCGAATAGGTCCGTTTTTGTTTGAATAGGTCCGTATTCAGCCGAATTAGAATGTACGAATCGAAGGAATAGCGCATTCGATAAAATTCGATTTGAAGTTTTCCCCCAAAAAAACTTAGATTTTTCAAAGTGCACCAATTGACTCCAAGTTCTAGGAGGTCCCCCATAGGCTAAAACAGCAATTTGCCAGGTTTTAAATGGTGAATGGTTGAAGGCGAATTTTTAAAGAGACAGTACATGATAAATTTTGATATTCAAATTTTCGATTTTTTTTTTAAATTCATATTGAATTTGGACTATTCCCTAGTCAAAGTACACAAAACATAGCTCGAAATTTGTTTTTTTTTTTCATTCAAACATTCACTTCGACCTTTGATAAATTTGCCCCTAAATGTCAGTGTGCTGGGAGTTTCCTTAACTGAGAAGGATCTAGGGTTTTTTATACATAGCAAGTTGTCTAATTCTGGCCAGTTTCATTCTGTGGCCACTAAAACAAATACAGTACTGGCTTGCATAAAAAAGGGCATACCCTCAAGATAAAACAGGGAAAGAAAAAAAGAAACCACACTGGCAAAACATTTCAGCAAACAGTGACATGGGATAGCCCAACTAAGATGGCAGATTGTAGATAAAATACATGGGAGAAACGAAAGAGATACAAAAAGAAAACTGCTACAAAAGGAGTGCTTCTGGATTTGGCAATTACAAACTAAGTATCCAAGAGGTCTAAATGAGGAATTTAACATGAATTGCTACCTATGGGAAAGGAGTGTATCTAATTTTAACCTTTTAAACCACTTTGAAAGATTGTTTCAATGTTCTTTTTGATACATATTATCCATTTCTTATACTAACACTTACTATTTCCTTTTAGATGTTTTCACTGCTCTGCTTACTACCCAGGGACAGCTTGCTGGTAGGGTAAGATAGACATTAATTATCTTCACTGGTCAATTCCCAATTTTTGTATATAAGCTGTATAAATAATATTGATTATAAAATTGTACACTTATATAAGCTGTATAAATACCATTGTGTATAAAATTATACATGTATTAGAGATTATCTCTGTATGGACTGAATAGGGGATAAAGGGCTCCTTCAGTTATTAACCCTCAGGTTGGACTTCACACATAAAAGGAGAACTTTGTCCTATGGACTATTTTTAGTTTGGAGATTTTCTATTTTCCTTTTTATTTTTCCCAATATTGTGCGATTTTGGAATATCTTGTGGACATTAGATTTTGTTCTATAAATAGCACTCACTTCACAAAGTATGGGGCTAATCCCGTATTCACTTTTGATTGATGGATTAAATATGTAAATTCACGTAAGGTAACAGGCATCTGAGAGAAAATCTGCAAGTCTGACGAAGGGGCACGCCCCCGAAACGTTACATCTCTGTGACTGGTTAAACGTGCAGGGGTTTTCCCCGCTACACTGGCTTCTGTTGTTTGGTATCTTTTCTATTTAGGTACATTTGTACCACCCTTTATTAGCAAAACTGTATACCCTTTACTTGAGCACATGTGTCTGTCCCTTACACATTTGGTTTGAAAAAGCCAATTGTCAATCAAGTTCAAACTTTCAAATGTTTGATGAAATTATTTAATGAATGAACAAACGCTTAGAAATAAAGAATCCTTTGTAATAAAACATATAACATTGGATTAACATTCACAGGGCTCATCTGTGAAAGCATAATTTTTTTTGCTTACTTAAAATCAATTGTATTGTATTGTATTGTATATATTCCAGCCAAACTGGAATGCATCTGACAATTTCATTTTAATCTCTTTATTGATGTAAGAATAGTTTTCTATTTATTCCAAGTGTTTTTTTTAAAAGCTGTTAATAATGTTGCCTAATAAATGTCTAAAGTGCTGATGAAGTGTTTGAAAGAAGATTCTACTAGAGTTCTAGGAATCATATTTCTTTCACTGTACGGAAGTGGCTACAATAAGAAGTATGCAGAACTGCTCTCACTGGCTACTTCATCTGTAATTGTTTATTAATAGCTATTGTTTCCCACACACCGTCTGTTTCAAACTCCTAAGAGAATAACACATTTCTTATGCAGTACAGTAAGATTCTTTCCCAGAACTATTTAGTAAATCAATGATCCTTAACTCATTCAAGACATTTAGTCAGAAGCAAAATGATACAATTAGCTCTGGTAATAGAATATAATATACACACGTGAAATATTGTGGTCCATTTGATGTAATTGAGAGCATAGCTTATTGTAGTAACTGTTCTTTTTTAAATTCTATTTTGCGAGGGTTGGGGTAAGCTGCACAGTTTTAAAATAAACAATATCAATCTAAAGTCATACAAAACTTTCTTCTATTGTTTTACTTTTTTTAATCTAAAGCTTTAATTAGTTGATTTCTAGTTTGTTAACTTTTAAGGGCAAATTCATCAAGGGTCGAATATCGATGGTTAATTAACCCTCGATATTCGACTGGGAATGAAAACCCTTCGACTTCGAATATCGAAGTCGAAGGATTTTGCGCAAATACTTAGATCGTACGATCGAAGGAATAATCGATCGAACGAATGAGATTAAATCCTTCGAATCGAACGATTCGAAGGATTTTAATCCAACGATCGAAGGATTATCCTTCGACCAAAAAAACTTAGCCAAGCCTATGGGGACCTTCCCCATAGGCTAACATGGGTTCGGTAGCTTTTAGGTGGCGAACTAGGGAGTCGAAGTTTTTTCTTAAAGAGACAGTATTTCGACTATCGAATGGTCAAATAGTCGAACGATTTTTAGTTCGAATCCTTCGATTCAAAGTCGAAGTCGTAGTCAAAGGTCGAAGTAGCCCATTCGATGGTCGAAGTAGCCAAAAAAACACTTCGAAATTCGAAGTATTTTTTCTTCTATTCCTTCACTCGAAGTTAATTAATTGGCCCCCTAATCCATAGTAATATATACATACTAATCACATGCATATTGCCTTGGTATAAAAACGTGCATAATAAGTCTCTTTGTGGTGCCAGAAATTGGAAATCGTCACAATTTTTAAGAAATATTGTTCAAAACAGATCAATCTTAGCTTCAAGTATGGTTGCAAAATGTGCCAATCTGAATTTGATAGACAGCAATGTTTTGCACATCTTTAAGGTTGACACACTATAAAGATGTCCTGACAATTATTACAAATAATAGAAATATTTTTGTCCTAGAGTCTATATTAGTGATTGGCAAATTTGTCCCATTCGCTGAAAAATTCGCAAATTTATCGTGAAATTCATGAAATGGTGAACGGACGTCATTGGGCATCAAAATTATTTTGATGTGCATCAATTTAGACGCCCCTGAATATTTTAATATGAGCGCCTATTTTGTCCAAATTCATTCAAGTCAATCCAACTAATTTTGATGATTGTCAATTTGTATGAGCATGACTATTCTAACGTGGCCAATTTTTTTTTTATGCAGTTTTTCGCTGCTGAATTTTCATTGCAGTTTTGCGAATTTATTTGCAGGCGGTGAAACGTGAAAATGTTCCACGAAATTAGTGCCTGGCAAATTTATTTGCCCATCACTAGTCTATATATAAAAGGCCACCAGTCATAACTAAAATTTACTATTTACTTAGTAAATACACTATGGGGCACATTTACTAAGGGTCGAATTTCGAATTGCTACAACTTTGAAATTCGACCATCGAATTAAAAAATTTGATAGTCAAAGGTTTTTTTTATTACATTTAGCAGTTTTTGGTTATATTAAAATCGTTTGATCAATCATAGAAATCATTTGAAACGATCTAATCGATCAAACGATTTTCAACAAAAAAACTTTGACTTCTAAAAACTTGCCAAATGTTGGCTATAGGTTCTAGGAGGTCCCCATAGGCTAACATAGCAATTTGTCAGGTTTAAGGTGGCGAAGTGTTGAAGTGTCGAAGTCGAAGTTTTTTAAAGAGACAGTATTTCGATTTTTGGTCGAATATTCAAAGGTTTTTCAATTCAAATCAAAGTCGAATTTGGCCTATTCAATGGTCGAAGTACCCAAAAATTACTTCGAAATACGAAGTTTTTGAATTCAAAATTTCACTTCGAATTCAGTTTGTCCCTTAGTAAATATGCCACTATGTGAAATTTAAGAAATTCGATTTTTAAAACAGTTAGAATTGTTTGTATATATAGTGATGGGCAAATTTGCACCGTTTTGCTTCACCGAAAAATTTCCCGCAAAAAAAATCGTGAAACGGCTCCGGCGCCGACGCCCGTTTGACGCCGGCGTCTGACAATTTTTTTTTACGCCGGTGAATTTTCGCCAGTGAATTTTCGCGGCTGTTCGCGAATTTGCCGCAAATTCGTGCCTGGCGAATAAATTCACCCATCACTATTAGTATAATGTGAATCATTAGCTCACTATACCTTCTGCAAGATCTCCCCTATCTCCACTGCAGTTCTAGCTGAGGCAGCCATCTTGGATTCCACTGTCTTCTCCCACCTATATCTTCCCAGCCAACTGTAGCTCTGAAATCTCACATATGCTCAGTTGAAATTCCTTGGTTGCTTATCAACCCTTCTAAGCTATTTTCAAATCAGCCAAACCTCTGTGTTAGCTGCTGTTCAGTAGTGCTGCCACCTTCTCGAAGTTAGTGTATGCCCTTCATTTGAATAATAACATCACCAGCAGGGGACACGTTAGGGAAATCTCGTGATGCTTCTAGTGGAGGAGTTTACTAAAACAAGACATTCTGGCTATAATACTCAAGGCAGTGCTACAATCTGAGCATGCTCCTGAAATTTACATGTTATAGTCTCTGTTATAGTCTCAGTATGGCCTTCCTCAGTGAAAGAACCCATTTGACAAAGTACGGGATTTTTTTTAAAACCTGCATTTTTTTTCAAAAAACTATATAAATAGTTTGATTAAATGTGTTTAGGTTGTACTGGTCAGATTGTTAATATGTGTGATTTTGGCTGTGATAGGTGCCCTTTATATAAAAATTAATGTTCATTTACAATAATCACTAATTACTGCATTTCATCTTTAGTATCTTTAATAATGAAAGTATAGCATCCCTATACAGAAACATCTGTATCATAAAAAAAGGAAACATAATGGAATAAATGGAATATGGGAAGTAACAGACTGTGATTGTTTTTATATATATTTTTTAAATATTTTTAATATCTTTTTAATACAATTTTACTGATATTTTTATTATTGTATTAATTCTTTGTTAGTGTTACTTTTTGCATAGTGTATAGTGTGTACAGACTTTTTCATGAACTACATACTCATACGATCGGATAGGGCTTGCAATCTCATTTTCTGCTTGAGATACAAGCAAATTAAACACCTTGCCCCGAGTAAGTGATAAAACCTTTGTCTCCCTGAGTCAGAATCTAATGACTTGAATTCCGAGTCATTACTCCCTGAGGGAAGGTCATGTTCATAAGGTGAGACAAAGATCAAAACAAGAGCCAATGCAAAGCTTATACAAATAAGAGAAAGTTTATTGAGGTGAAAAGGATTATATAAATCAGTAACCCTGATTATTGTGCAGCAGGGCTGATCACTTCCTAGGATTCAGTTTTCCTTATTTGTTTTCTGATAAATGAACTGATTCTTTCTAATCTGATTCACTGGTGAACAAAAAAACACATATTCAGAGATGTAGTAAATGTTATCTCCTTGTAAAGTACTAGGCTAAACTTTTACCAACAAACTCACATTACAATATATACAGTACATCTATATTCATACTAAATTCTGCTCTTTAAATTAATATTTTAAATAGAATATTTGAATAAATGTGTCAATGAAATTCTAGTCTGTTAGAATCAACTGCAAAGTAAAGGTACTATATGAAAAATGGCATATGGCTGAACAAGTAGACAAATACAAGAGTCCTCTGCACTCAACCCATTATCAAAATATTTAAGACATAGACATAGACATTTTGTGGGTTTAAGACATAGACATAATGGGTTGAGTGCAGAGGACTTGTATTTGTCTATATGTATTTTGTGGTCACAGCCTCATTGCACCCCAGTCTAATGGTTTTAAAAATTAGTGGTGAGCAGAACTTTCCCTTGTTTGATATGGCTGAACAAGAACATCTTGATTTTTCTTAGATACTGTCTAAGTGGTCTTTGAGTGTAGCTATTTAAGGGGGTTACTTGCACCATAGCCTTTGTGCTCGTTTGCCTCAGAATTGTACACTTTGCCTGTATCTTTTAACGCAAAAGCATAAGAGGTGTCAAAAGGTTCTCTTTTACCAAAGAGATCGAGCCACACTGAGTTATAGCAGTATAATAACCCCTTGTTCAACATCAGCTTATTGAAGAGGGCTTGTACTTAAACGGATTCTGTCATGATTTGTATGGTGTAGTTTTTATTTATAAATTACACTGTTTACACTGCAAATAATTCACTCTACAATATAACATTCATTTCTGAACAAGCAAATATTTTTTTTTTTGTTGTAATATTGGTGTGTAGGCAGCCATCTCAGGTCATTTTGCCTGGTCATGTGCTTTCAGAAAGAGGCAGCACTTAAGGATTGAACTGCTTTCTGGCAGGCTGTTGTTTCTCCTACTCAATGTAACTGAATGTGTCGCAATGGGACCTGGATTTTACTATTGTTTATTATAGTGTTATATCTACCAGGGAGCTGTTATCTTGTGTTAGGGAGCTGTTATCTGGTTACCTTCCCATTGTTCTCTTGTTAGGCTGCTGGGAGGGGAAAGGGGGTGATAAACTTGCAGTGCTCTGCCTAGGTTGATTAGAGACAGACATGTATATAACATCCATGTCATTTAATCTATCTTATTAAAATAATTCACATTTATAACCATGGTGTATTGGCATCAATCCTTATGCAAGTTGGGTAAGGCAGAGATTACTACTGTATATTATAGTAGAACATACATGCTATCACATCTTCAGGTTGCATCATTGCAATAAAGAAATACAAGTCAATTCTTATTATCAGTATCAACCAATTGTAATTTGTATGTATGTATTTATGAACATGGCTAGCTAATATAAGCAGCATCACACTAGCTGGGTGCACAATAAGCCCTTATAAACTACATAGATAGGTTAACAGTGACATTCCCAAGACAAGCATTACAGATGCGTAACTTCGAAACTACATTACTTACAGGGAATGCCTTCAATGGGGTAATATAGGAAGCCTCAAGACTGTAAAGGTCTGCAGATTAAGCCCTTAACTGCCAATAATGACTTTATACTCTCCCTTCCTGTTACACTGACTTTCTGTCACATGCAACAGCTGAGCTAGTAATTACAGGTTGGCAACAACAAACAGGTAGACTATAAGAGGCAGGGCCATAACAAATAGTCCAAATTTGGTTTAAATTTGAAAAAAATGGAAAATTCGAATATCTAAATTTATCATGTACTGTCTCTTTAAAAATTTCTGTCTCTTTAAAACTTCGACCATTTGCCATCTAAAACCTGCCGAATTGCTGTTTTAGCCTATGGGGGACCTCATAAACCTATTTGGAGTCAATCGGTGGACTTTCAAAAATCATTGTTTTTTTTGGGGAAAAACTTAGATTCAAATTCGATCTAATGTGTTATTACTTTGATTTGTACTATTGAATTTGCCCGAATATGGGCCTATTTGATCGAAAATGGACCGATTCGGCCAAAAAAAACCATTGACTTAATTTTGGATGATCTATTTGAATTCGAATTTCTGCGTTTTTCAAATTCGAAATACGACCCTTGATAAATATGCCCCTAAGTGTTTTATTTTTCTTGAAAAAAAAGAGAAGAGAGAAGTAAGGAATTTGAGAATTGATTTCCGTAGATAAGGAGCATCATCAATTATTTTATACAAAATGGCTAATACACAAGGGTCGAATTTTGAATTAATATTAGCTTTTTTAAACTTCCTTAAATTCAAATGAATTTGAAATTCGACTTGGGGATATTTATGAGTTGAATTGAATTTGGCAAACTCAGACGAATTTAAAAGACACAAAAATTTGAATCAAATTTGATTCAAATTCGATCAAACTCGATTCGATTTCTTTCTCAGAAAAAATATTGAATAATGTCAGGAAGGCTGCAAACATCTCCAAATTGATCCCTGGACCTCTCCCATTGACTTAAACAGTAATTCGGTAGGTTTTAGGCGGATAGAATTCTTAAAGGGCCAGAGTATGATAAATCTCCTAAATCTAATTTGAATTTTTTTAAAAAAACTCGAATCAAGTTTGGATAATTCCCTTGTCGAATTTGACAGTTTTGAGCGTTTCGACCCTAAATATTTCTGCCCCATATAGTGCAGTAGGCTCATTGTAAATTAACCGACCTAAGGATATATCATGGCCAGGATTTTTCACCCTGTTTGTGGAGCGCTTTTAAAAGGGACCATTCCTACTTTTTAATGTAAAGTAGCACTAATCTGACCCTAGTGGAATAATTCCAAATTATATATACCCTACAAAAGATAAAGAAATCATGATAGTTAAGCCAAGATCTGAGCCACTATTGTTGCCTTGAGTGACACTGATCAAAACTTCAGTGGGGTCTGACCCTTCCAGACTGCAGAGGTTAACCCATAACTGAACTACTTATTATCATATGGCTGTTTATATATGTGAAAAAAATGTTGTGTGCTAGGTTTCCATAACTGTATAGCTGTATAGCTATTTGAATTTGAAAAATATATGAGAGGTATTTATCTGACTTCTTACTTAAGAGGTGTGGTGTCTGGTTACCCTTATGCTGATGTTTAAGTACTTTTATTCAGCCTATAGTTAATTTTGAAATAAGCAATTCAATACAGTTGTGCAATTCAAATTAAAACTCAAATTTTACAGGGAATTTTTATAAACGTAAACATTTTTTCATCCAATTTTTTCCACCTGAAATATTAGTAAATAAGCCAAATGTGTGGATGGGGGTTAGGTTGAGAATATGAGGAACATATGTGTTTTAGTAAATAAGCCCCTTAATGTGTAGCTCCATGTGTATCTCCATTCAGCTTCTTGGCCTACAATCTCAATACTATCCTTAGCCTTCTATATGAATAAAATTACTATCCTTAAATAGTCACTAACCAACTGACCTTCCTCTTTAACGTAATCTTTATCAGGCACATACAGACAGAAACAAACAAACACAAAAAAAGCAAGTCATGCATTGAAGTTAAATATTTATTAAAGGGGTGGTTCACCTTTAAAGTAACTTTTTTTATGTTATAGAACAGGCAATTCTAAGCAACTTTTCAATTGGATTTCATTATTTTTTATAGTTTTATAATTATTTGCCTTTTTCTTCTGACTCTTTGCAGTTATCAATGGGCGTTGCTGACTCCCTTCTAAAAAAACAAATGCTCTGTAAGGCTACAAATGTATTGTTATTGTTACTATTTATTACTGATCCATCTATTTATATTCAAGTCTCTTATTCAAATCAATGCATGGTTGCTAGGGTAATTTGGACCCTAGTTACCAGATTGCTTAAAAAGCAAATTGAAGAGCTGCTGAATAAAAAGCTAAATAGCTCAAAACCTTCAATAATAAAAATGTAAAACAGATTGCAAATTGTCTCACAATATCACTCTCAGCATCATACTAAAAGTTATCTCAAAGGTTAACAACCTCTTTAATCATTGTATAAGGAAAATTAGATATTTGTATAATAGCTAATGTATTTGCTTATTGCTGAGCCAGGAATTACCTCCTGTAATAATGTAAGTGCTCTTTATAATCATTCTCATACTTGCTTGGTATGGTATAAGTATGTGAAAGAATGCTGACACATTAGTAGAACTGAAATTTGCATGTCAGTGTTTCTCTTATTGATCTGATCTCTGCTCAGACATACTTGAGAACTGGCTTATACCGACTAGAAGCTGATGATGATATTAAAGCTGGAATTGTTCACTTTCAAAGAGTTGATCTTTTTGGAGTGTTAACAACCCTGGCAAATGCTTTATCATGGGATGCTTCATCTGCCAAACATTTGCATCTTATTTTGACCTATAATTAGGCTCTACGATAAAGATTACAGTCGCCATCCCAATAGATCCATTGTGAAAATAGCCCACAGAACAGTGTAACATGCATTTGAGGTGCTGATACACAGGAAACATGTTGTAGGGTGGGAAGATTTATTTAAGTTAAGTGCAGGCAACACAACTGGTTATTTGCAAGAAAAACAGAAGTCTTATTACCGGGTCAGTGGTCAGAGGCAGGCTGCAGGCAAGAGTTATCCAAAGAATAGGCAAAAGGTCAGAACTGGCGGACAGGGAACAAGGCAGGAATCAGGAAAAGGCAGGAATCAGGAACAAGGCAGGAATCAGGAACAAAGAGTCACAGGAACAAGGAGTATGCTGGATCTAGCTTGGGAACTTCAATGATCAAGCACCGGGGTATCATTTGCAACAGGCTTATAAAGCCCCTTAATTAGCAAATTACCAACACCTGGTAGAGCAAGGAGGAGGAGGAGGTGAGCAAACATATAAGGAAGAAGGTCTTTAATCATACCAGTAGAATCAGATTCCAAAGGTCTCAATGCAGGAGCTTGTGAGTGTATAGTTCAGAGTTTGATCCCAGGTAGCTCCTGACACCACTCGGTGATCTCAAGTCAATATAGCAACTAAGGCCCTTGCCCTGCTATAAGAACCCAGGCAAAGCATTAATACCATTGTTTGGTCCTGTACAGAGCAAATAATTGATCCTACCATTATGTGTTGTGTGTTTAGCATGTAATGAGCTCTTTATGGCAGCATCTTCTGTTGCAGGCATATTTATTAGTTTTTTTTTATTGACAGCAGCTCTTATTCCACACAAAGCTAGAAGCACCAGTACCACAACAATTCCAGTGTTTTTTTCCAGTGATTTGCTAACTGCAGAATGACCAAATATTCAAGCCAAACCAATACTGTTAATATAAAGGTGACAGTTGGGAAATATAGCCACGCTACAATAAATCGAATTCAAAATCTTTATTGTACTCTGCAGCTTTATCTGACACTAAAGACAGTACTTTTTATAGGAAGGGTTGGCATTTTCTTGCCTATGAAATGACAAGATACATTTTAGGTTGATTCATTTCCTATCACTTCCATCTTCAGTAGGCTGAAACTTCACACATTAGCAGCAAAGACAAAAAAAAACAGGAGCGGATATTAAATATCTATTAAATATATATCATTTTCTCAAGATCAATCCATAAATCTGCCCCTAGATTTTAAAGGTAGTTTTTAGAATCATACACAGGAAAATAAATTATGTTTCCTTATTTATTTCCTTACAAGCACTGCACTCACTACTTGTCAGCTGGCTGCTCAGGTTTTCTTTTTTAGCTGTAGCTTGAGGCATGATCATGCATAGTATTTATTTGGTGTCCCACAGTGCATAATGAACTGCTGGTACTATATCATTAGATCAAAGCCACCATGCGTTGGGACCAAATATCTGAAGCAGATGAAACTAAAATAGCATGGAATTGCTGGTGGAATTTAATCTATAGAAATATTGATATTGTATTCTTGAATGTAAGTATTATCAAAGGATGATTATTTTCACATATCTGCACCTGTTACCTACCTACAGTGTCTAGATACAGTATATAATGTAATCAACCTTTCTGCTGCATTGGTGATAATTTAGAAATGACATAAAGAACTAGTTAGTGTTAGTACATTGAAACACAGGCTGATATAAAAATGCAAGCCAGAGTAGACAGATAGCTAGACTGACAGACCAGGTGGCTTCTTTTTGCTTGTGGCAGGTTGTAATGAAATATATTTAAATATATGTCTTGAAAATTAACTTTTTGTTCCTTCACACAGAAGTGCAATCATGCAAGGGGTATAACAGAAAGTTAAATGTGAATAAGTCCTATTACAATTACAATCAGCAGTTGATTGGGGAAATTTATAACAATCATAAATATAATCATAAATGTAATCATAAATATTGCTCTCATTATTAAAGATGTCCGACGGTCCATTAAATGTATGGATGCATGACAACATAAATTTAGCATAAATTAATAAATTTGGACATACAGTAAAACTGCTTATTTAATTGCTTTTTTTTACTTTTTTTCTGGTTAGCAAAAAATGTTTATTTGCTGGCAACATGATGAGGTGCAAAGTAAAGTTTGTTCCAACTGTCAGTAGCCACAGCTACTGCAAGCTTAACATTTTTAATAAACCAAATATACAGTATGGTAAAACAAAAATACACACACGGAAGGGGGATCATTTATAAAGTTTGAGCAATGAATATTTATTTGCAAATGGTTGTATTGCCGATGCTTTTTCCTGAACGCTAAAATATTTCACTGCTGTGCCCGGCTTTACATTGTTCTTTTTTTGTGAATTTGCATTGAGCATCAATTTCCGCAAATGGCTTACAAATGAGAAAGGTGTTTGTGTGAGTAAGGCCATTGTGTGATTCTGTTGTGCGCAAAAATATCATTGACAGTTAAATTCACAATCTGTGAAATTTATTTATTTTGTGAAAGTTGTGGCATAAATCAAGCGCATAATGTGCGCATAAATATTGCCAATTTAAAAAAAAATCTTATGGACATTCGCAGTGTGAAAAAAAATTTACAATTCTGTTTGCACATTAAATATACCACTGTGAAACATCAAAAAATTTGTGAAACACATTGATCAGAGATCAGTCCAAAATAATTTTCACGCGAGGGGCAATTTTTATACGTGCGACTATTTGGTCCAAATGCAATGGGTGTCCTATTCATTTTATGTTAGCAAAAAGGGCCTGAACTCCAAATAAATAGATAGACCAAGTGGTATTTGAATAGTCATATATTTATATATTTAAAAAGAAATACATGCATAAGACAGGGCCAAAACATGCCAGAAAATATCACAGAAATTCAAATGTACATACCACTCAAAATATGGTCAAACAGCAATATGATAAAGAAAGCAGATACACCTGCCCTGAGAGGAGAATCGCACCGACATTTCGTCTTTTAGCCTTTCTCAATCCCTTAATAATATTGTATGTATGTTATATTAGAGTGCCCTCCATCTGAGAATATTTCCTAGGTCCTATTCATTTTGACAATTTTTATGCATTTTCTTTATGCAATTTCTTTTTGCCAAATGAATTTGCTTGCTGCGAAACGCAGAAATTTGACACAGATTTGTGTCTGGCGAATTTATACACCCATCACTATATACACACAGTTGTGTTTAGAATAATAGTTCACTAACCTGGTCAACCTCTTTTTTATAGAAATTATACATCTACATGGCAAATAATTTACTAGCAGGTGCAGTAGAGTAATAGAAAAAAACAACAGACCCAACAGTCATGACATGCATGCTACTGTGTAATTGAATCAATAATTGAGGTTTTGCTCCAAATAATATCAGTATTTAAAATAATAATAGCTTGTTCCAAATAATAGCAGCGTGGAGTTCAATTAGTGAGGTCATTTATCCTGTGAAAAAAACAGGCGTCAATTACTGCCCTTATTTAGGGAAGAAAGACAAGAAATGTGCATGCTGGTTATAAAATGGGTTGTTTCAGACATTGTTCAGAAGAAACATATAAAGAAGTGCAGAAAATGATAGGCTGCTCAGCTAAAATAATCTCAAATGCTTTAAAACAGCAACCAAAACCTGAAAGATGTGAAAGAAAATGGAAAACTACCATTCAAATGGATAGAAGAATAGTCAAAATGTCAAAGACTCATTTTATCAGCTCCAGGAAGATCAAGGAAGGTCTAAAAGTTACCTGTGAGTACTGCTAAAATTAGAATACTACTATCTGAAGTCACACTATTGTCAAGAAGCCCCTGCAAAGTTCCATTGTTGAAAAAAAGATGTGCTGAAGAGGTTACAATTTGCCAAAAAACACACTGACTGGCCTAAAGAGAAATGGCACAACATTTTGTGGACTGATGAAAGCAAAATTTTTATTTTTTGGGACTAGGGGCTGCAGACAGTTTGACAGAATACCTCCAAACTCTGAATTCAAGCCACAGTACACTATGAAGACAGTGAAGCGTGGTGGCGAAAGCATAATGATATTGGGATGTTTCTCATACTATGGTGTTGGGCCTTTTTATTGCATACCAGGTTTCAGGGATCAGTTTCATTTAATCAAAATAATTGAAGATTTCATGTTGCCTCATGGTGAAGAGGGAATGCTCTTGAAATGGGTGTTTCAATAAGACAACAACCCCAAACACACTAGTAATTGAGCAACATCTTGGTTCCAAAACCAACAAGATTGATGTTATGGAGTAGCCAGCCCAATCCCCAGAACTAAATCCAATAACAAAAATGCTGTTTCTGAACAAGAAACCAAGAAATGCAGAAGAGCTGTGGAATGTAAGAGGTGCCTGAAGTTGGTTGATTCCATGCAATACAGATGTGCAGCAGTTCTCAGAAAAAGTGGTTATACAACTAAATATTAGTTCAGTGAGTCAAAGGAAAGCAACATCTTGAAACATTTTTCAGTTCATATAGTGAATGTTTGAGTTTGTAAAGAAGAATGCAGATGCTGCAGCCTAATATTCCCTTTTCTTCACTTTCTGTAAAGGAATAACACAAATTTGATATTGATATTTGGAATAGAATGTTCAGGGTTCCCAATGCATTTGCGTGTATGGAAATGTAACTCTTTCTACACCCCTTCTGTCGGTGTTACACTCCACGTGTGGCACTTACCTGATGGCACGGGAGAATTCTGAGACACTCCGCAGTGGTATTGGGAGAGACTGGGTACCTGGTACTTACTAGTGCCGTGCCTCCACCTAGTGGGATCTGGGAATGCACCTATGGGTGGCCCCACTAGGAAAACAGTAATAATTCACACACAGTAGTTGGTAAACTAAATAACTTTTCATCTAAAAGTAAATGGGCAACTAATACAAGCAGCACTCCTAACAAGGTGGCAATAGGGAACTTACTAACTAACTAGGCAGGCACAAACTAAAAGAATGTAAAGTCCTTTAACTCAGTTCCACCAACATACTCTATAAAACCTTTCAGCTCTCCTTTAGCTTTATAAATGCTCCCCAGCCACCAAAAACTTGAAATAAATAAAAATTCTGATTGAATTATCTGGGTCACTACTGTATGTGCTATGCTTACAACTGCAAAATTACAAAGCCATATGTCCAGGAAATGTTGGGTGAAATATTGCAATGCATTGACAGTTAGAACTAGAATGCTTGATCACTGCTTAAGGATAAACTTGCTAGATATAGTTAAAATAGCTTATAAGATGCAAGCAAAGGACACAACTAATTAAACGTGTTTTTCACAGTAGTATAGTGCCAGATACATTTGTTGTTATTATTCTATCAAGGGAATGAAATAGTTAATACAGAATAATTTCATCTAGCTGTATTGAAAAAAGGGTGAAAGTCTAGAGAACTATTTAAAACATATTCACTATTTTTAAGCTTACCTCTGAGCCACATTGGTGTGACAGAAAAAAAACTCCACTAACATAAAAATGTGTTTATACTATAAACAGCAAGTTGAATTTATGATGCGTTTTGGGGAAAAACTTCAAAAACCCAAGGAACCTAACTTTGCACAAACTAGTAAGAACACTTTATATTTGGAAAAATGTTTCATTTAATGGTTTCCAGTGTTCTGAACTGAACGATCTTGTAATAATTTACACCAGCTGGAGCTTTTTCAGATTAAATTTTAGTTTCTGAATATAAAGTATGTCTAAGGAATAGTGCTGCTTTAATAATTTTATATTGCTTTATAAGCTCACCAGCCTTTTTTTCATTGAAAGTAATAAAAAATGATTTTTCTTCCCAATCTGTCAAAGGACAGAATTATTCTTTACCAGCAATTCCTGTATTTTATTTTGTTTCAGGGAAATTTCTTACATATTATATAAAAATTGCTGATGCCTGTGTTTTTGAAAAAGATACATACTACTCCAAGGAAATAATCAGATTGCATATATTCTGTGTGCACTCACAAAGTTATACCTTTGACATTTAATTAATTAGTTTATGTTTTCCGTAGTTAATATTATGGTGTAATTTTAAAATATTATTAATGATTCAGAGGATCTGCTTTTGTTCTAAAGAATTTTTTGTTTGACATAATATTTACCCTACGAATGATATCTCATTAAAGGGGATCTAAATCCTCTACAAAGCTGTCCCACTATATTACCTAGTTCTCCAAGAAGATAACAAAAGACTTAAAGTGATACTGACATGTTCCTATAAAAATAGGAACATGTCGGTATCAGTGAAAAGAAGCTGCATGCAAACTATAAGCAGCTTAACAATATGACCTCCATCCTTTTATGCAATTGCAATGTTATATCATCATTTCTAAATTACACATTAATCTCCAATGTAAAATTGCAGCAATTGTGCTGGTTAGCAGAATTTTCATTGGTGTATTATTTTGCAACTGTAATTACTGACACGTTTCTATAAAAATCAGAATGTATCAGTAAATAGAAGCTGCATATGAAAAATTAGCATCTAAAAACTCCCCAAAGCCACCCCCAGCCTGGCAAACCTTAGTAACAGTGACCCTCAGACACCATTAAATCATCTTGCTGAGTTGTTTCAGTCACGCTGGGCTGGGGGCGGCGCGATCTCTCCATAGACTGGAGTCCTGTTTTCATTTGTAATTGGCCTATTGAGGGATTGCGCCACCCCCAGCCCAGCATGACCGAAAAAATTCAGCAAGATGATTTATTGGTGTCGGAGGGTTGCTGTTACTAAGATTCGCCTGGCTGGGGGTGGCTTTGGGGAGCTTTAATTACAGCTCCAAAATAATACAACAATGAGAATTCTGCTAACCAGCACAATTGCTGCAGATTGGAGATTAATGTGTAATTTAGAAATGATGATATTACATTGCAATTGCATAAAAGGATGGAGGTCATATTGTTTTGTTGTGCATTGATCAATTGTGATTAAACTCCAGCTCCAGTTGCAGTAACACATAGCCACATTAACACAGATCAGTTCAGATTCCCATTGAAGGTTTCCTATTAATTTGGTGTTGCTGCCTTAGCATTGTTGATGCAGGTCGACTGCAGCTCCCAGCATGCTATATCACTTGATAATACACTTTGCTATGTTTTGTAGTCCAGCAACAGAGTAAAATGTGGTTGAGAAAATGTGTTTGGATAGCCTTTAAGAATTATTTTATGTTGCTTAGCAGCTCCCAGTAAGATAATAATTTGTAGTCCAGCAACACGTGATTGTGTAGCAGTGTTTAGATTCCCTTAAAATGAGCAAACCTTTCTTCAATCAAAATATAAATGTGTAACCTCTTTGCTATATCCTCCACTACCTTCTGGTTTGCCTCTAAGGTCTATTGCCAGAGGGGATATAATGAAGCATACTGCTAGGAATTACGAAAAAAAAGAAAATATTAAAAAAGTTGTCTAGTAAATCAGGGTTAAAAACACATAATTATACATGAAAGAATTTATAAATTAAAACATCTATATAGATAGATAGATAGATAGATAGATAGATAGATAGATAGATAGATAGATATGCACAAACATACATAAAACTGTAAATCTTGGGATCACTGGATATTAGTAGTAGTTAGTAGTCATTTTCTTATTTTCTTTTCTATGCATAAAACAACGACTGCTGTTTATCTATAATGTCCTCTTATGTACTTGTACTTGTTCTTAATACAACACTACAAAACATCTTCCATAAAACAAACAAACCTCAGTCCAACAAAAAGAAATTGCATGGACATAACCTTCAAAAGTTCTCTAATGGGAATAAAAGCTATACATTATAATATGGACAATAAAGCTGTCTGCACCATTATTCACAATAAGTATAACCAGAAAATTACCAATTGAAATGACAAACTTGTTCCATATCAGCATCTTAACAGTTAAAAAGTAATTCAAATCTCTAGCCATCGACTGTGGAAAACATAGATTAATTGTTATGAGGTTATGTAATAAACAACCTAAAATCTGCTACTTGTTTGGGTCATGGGTTACAAGATGTTAGAAAACCCCTAGACACTTTTATTACATTACCATGTTAGTTGTTTTAAATATTCATTGTTAAGCAAATGCTACCTGCTGATTGGGTGATATGGGTTACTAGGTAAGTAGCAAACTTAAGACCAATTATATCTTTACCTCTCATATCTTTATATGAAGTTCTAATTTATTTAGACAGATAGCAGGAAAGGTATATCATTTCTTAAAAACTCTATTTTTAATTTTCATCAGTTTGTATTATAGCGGTTACATTTGATTTTAATTGTGTCTCTGTAATCAGCAATCTGATTACACTCTTTCTAGGTTGTTCTTACAGCTTAGTCAAATCAAGTCAGTAAGCAGTATACAAAATATATAAACAAAAAAATATAACTCAAAATCATAAGTAGAGGCTTGGTATGTCAGTAAATTAAAGTACCAGTATCAATTATTTAGCCAGTCAAATCGCAGGGAAACAGTAGGTCCAATTTCTCCATGTCTCGTCGTATTAAGGCAACATTTTATTACTCAATGGTGAGGGGTATTCCATTCTTTTTATTTCCTCTATATTATTCTGTAGTTCCCTTACAGTGAGAATGTTTGATTGCTTCAATTTCTGGCAGAGCAGTCTCATTAAATTCAGGTTTCCCTAGAAGAAAGGTCCATGGTTCCCTCTGTATATTTGTATTTAGGACCTTTTGTATGATCTCACTCGGTGTTTCCCAATAGAGGATAATCATGGGGCAGTCCCAGAGTATGTGGGAAAGAGTTCCGAGTTGGTATATCATTCTTTAATGTAGCTGAACATGTAAACTGCACCATATGTTAAACACAGCACAGTGACCGTCTCTCCTTTAATTCTTGTCAGATTAATATTAATATCAAAGTAATTCCTTTCAGAATTATACACAACATAATATTATAGTGGGGGGGATCTGTAGTGGGTAAAGAGTTGGGGGTGGTTGAGTTAGTAGCAGCTTTGGCAAAAGTGAGAGAATGTTATGGAGGGGTAGTTGGAGTTAGGTGTGGAGATAAGAAGATAAAGAAGGGTGAGAATCTAAAATTCTTGTTCAAGATTTCTTTTAAGGTATAAAGGTTTGCATATTTTTTTGGATGTATACATTTTAAATGGAAAGGTTATATACATTGCTTCTGATTTATTTTAAATTATTTTCATATTATTTTGAAAATTTGGTCAATTTTTGTTATAATTGTAAATGTATTTGCCTGTCTCTCTGCCTATAGCAGTTAAATATATTACAAACTTTCAACAGTTTCTCTGTATTGTTACAATATTTGAGTTTCAATTAGGGTGCTACCATGAGAACTATTAGAACTGTTAGAAAATGTATAATTGTATCAGCATGTATATATTACTAAACAATAATAGTTCTTAGTATAAATACCCTGAAAGTGGACCTGTCATCCAAATTAAACAAGAAATCCAAATTCTTTTTTCTATTTAAGCATTCATAGCTGTTGTAAACTCATTTGAAAATCTCAACTGTCAATCATATACTGCCCATTCCTCATCATCGGAGGCAGGGCAGGCAATTACTTTCCATTCAGCACTTACTAGATGTCACTGCACTTACTAGCTGTCACTGCCCTGTTCTCTTAACCATTTAATTGTGTAGCCAGTGCGTGGAGATGGACATCAGATCCCCCATTCTGGTGCACAAACAAGATTATGAGATGATGAAAGGCTTGCCTTAATAACAGTGTCCACAAAATGGCTCCTGTCTGTGCGCTATAATTATGAATACCCAGACAGAAGGAAACAAGATTCAAATAATTTTTATAGTGTAATTAAAGTTCATTTTGTTTGACTAACATTATAAAATAGTATTTGGATTTTTTTTTAGGGTGACGGGTCCCCTTTAAACATGGCATTTTTGTATATTATTTTCAGGTTTATATAGTCCAACAAAACCTGAGATTTAAATAAAATAATTTAAAATAACTGAAAGAAAAATGGGGTCTGGCCAACCAAAATCAAACAAATCAATTTCTGTGGTGTTCCATTCAAGTAAACCAATTCCATGTATATTTAATCTTTGCAGAAAACTGTTAGTATAGCTTGGCGTATGTAATAGCCCTCTAATACCATCTCTTGTAGCCATCAGAGAAAAAGTTATACAAATCTAAATTGTATATTTTGTTGAACTTATCAGTAAGTGGCTTTGGAAGCCTTCATTAAGATTTGTGCCAAGTGTGATTTGTTAATTCTATGAGCCCTGTATAATTATATTATTATTTTCACTCTGTTCCCAAATGCTATTTAAAATATTTTGAAGGACTTTCTTTAGCTTGACTGCGCAAACTTGTTGGGGAAGTATGGAGCACAGGGGACTTTCCTGTAGATCTTTCCACTATGTTGTTGGGAAATCCACAACCAAATATGCGAAGAAGTGGCAAAATCTTAAACAGATACTTACAGCCACTTGCTTTAATATCTCATCCAAATGGAAACACAACCACAATAGTGGAAATAATCACACAGACAAATGCTAACAGGATGTTTGAACTTGGCATAGCTTCTTTCCATAATAATATCAAACACAACCTAGATGTTTGGAGCCTATGCAAAGTACAAGGTCTGGCTAATTAATTACTTTCCCACCCGGGACACCTAGCTGCATGCCCTTATAACTGAGACAATCTCGCTTTTATTTATTATATTTGCTATCCATCTGTCTTAAGCTATTGCATCTAATACTGTATATAGCTGAAGAGTTTGCATGATTTTCTTTGATGTTGCTTTTGATAAGTGATGCCATTATTGAAATAAGACCATATAGGTACAACATGAAATGACACACATTTTTGTCAACCATGTAAAATCACACAACATTATTTTAGAAAAAGGAACTATCTACACTTTAAAATCACTGCTGTTAAAAAATGCACTTTGCTGACATACTAGCAGCAATTTTAGCTACCACAAAAGAAAGACATTTCTTTGTGTTTTGTCATCCAGAATTGCACCCCATGTGTAGTGATGGGCGAATAAATTTGGCTGGCATTAATTTGCGAATTCTGGACGCACGTCCGAAAAGTCGCTGCGCGTCAACACTCTTTGGACACCCATTGACTTTAACACCAGCAACTTTTTCGTCAATTTTGTGAAAATTTCCGATTTTCTGACCTGATTGACGACCCTATTAGCGTAATCCCTTCTGGGATGTTACTAAACCAAATCAATGAGCTACCCCCAACTGTAGTTTTCGAGATTTTTTCGTGAATTTATTGGTTCTCTTATAGCTTAAGAGGTACTGACAATAGAAATCTTTTGTAATAGAGTGATTCACTGTTTTTTTAATGATAAGCTAAAGAATGTTAATGTGTAAGCCTGTGACTAGGCACAAGGACACATTAGGCAATTCCTATTATTTTGCTGATGGTGTGATTTTAATTTGGCAGGTGTGTTGTAAATTTCATAGATCTGCACATAGTGTTCGGCCATAGTGATCTCTACATGCTGTATTGCCCTGCTCTGACAGCAAATTCAAATTAAAAGTGCATCCAGGTTCAATGCCCTTTAGTAGTTTTTTTTTTTTTTTTTGCAAGTACCTGGACACTTTGTAATTGCTATTTTATCTGATTTACTGGTTTCTGACTCTCCTGCCTGATCTTGACCAATCTTAATTGTTTAACCCATACTGTATATTGCATTTTGATGTATTCTCCTGTGCCATGCATAATTAGTTCTTACTTCTGCTTCACAAGTCCATGTGGTCCTGACAACTCAGTTTGCCCACAAGTGCATCAGCAAGGTCTAGAGTTCTATTATTCAGTATAATGGAGGGGTTGTTCCAAGTGGTTTTCTGCCCACCCAGTGAGCAACATTGCTCTGTAATATGTTTTCTTAGGGCTATTGAGCCAGATAATAGAATACTCCAATAAGCATATGCCTACTCTGTTTGCAGTTCAACTACCATTTTTAGGCTTCATACACTGTTCCTGGAATGTATAAAACAATATTTTGTAGCACTGAACATGTTAACAGCTCCTTTGAAGTTTGCAGAAGTAAAGAAGAAACTGGGATAAAAATCCATGCATTTTTACTGTTATTTATTCAGAAATGTTTTTGTTTTTTTGGAATGTTTAATGTTTAAAACAACCATGATCTGTTGCATTGTTGAGTAATATTTTTCTGGTGGCAAACTCTGAAAATGTAAAAGCTTACTTAACTGATAACTCATAAGACTCTGTAGGGGTCTTTTCTGAACAAGCTTTAAATGCAAGTGCCAACACTAACAAGCAAAAAGAACAGGATTATGGCATAGAGATATTACGGATATGGATGCAGAGCTAGGGAAGGAAACTCTTGAATCAATAATATTATATAGTATATATAGAATATAGATTATATAGTAGCTCATACAGTAAGATTTTCTCCTTAGGGGATACTTCACACTGGAGTTACTGCAAAACAACCAATTTTATACAAAATACAGGTGCAAGGTTTCTGAATATATTTCTGACCTGATTGACGCCCCTATTAGCGTAACCTGTTACTAAACCAAATCAATGAACTAGCCCCAACTGTAGCCAACAGGTTTCTCATTTCTATCTTGCTTGCATATGCCTGAAAAAATATAATAATGGAAGGCTCAAACTGCCCCAACTATTCTGGGAAAACCTAGTTCATCAGGCAGTGCTGCAGTATAAGCTCCTATATGCCATGAGCATCTGACCAACAAAAATTTGGTCTCCATGCCTGGACATGCACAATATTGAAGGATATTACTAGCATCCGTCTCTCAATAACATTTTGATTAAAAAAAAAAAGAACAGATGGGTAAATTGTAAAAACAGGATGACTGTAATGTGGAAGGCTATAGGTAATTCTAACTTGAAAAATTAAGGCAAATTTAGGATTTCAGAGATTGCAATACAACGATAATATATGAATTAATTTGATAACAGGAAATTATATTATATTATTTTTTTCAAGAAATAACAAAAAAGATCTTTAAATTTATATTCACATTTTAAGATTAAGGAGAAACTATATCCAGATATACCCTGCTTAATGATGTATAACAACCTTTTGCACAAATAACATTTTTGTTGTTGTTATTTGTATTCTTGTATCCAAAATGAGTTAAGATGCATTGCACTTATTGTACATTCACATTTGTATTCTGTCTGTTTGCTGGTTCATACTATAAATATGCAAAGACAGAAGACAAATTGTATATGCACTGTGAATACAGAGAAGTTTTCAAGTTATTGTGCCATTTATCATACTATGCTAACTCAAGTAATCTCAGGAGCTTCTTCAAGAAACAAGAGTAACAAATGTAAATTTAGCATTTCTAAAGATGTTCATTTTAGGTCTGTTGAAATTAAAAGAAGTGATACATTATTAATCTTTTTAAAGGAGACTTGTCAACAAGACATAAAAAAGCTGGATAATAAAAGTAAATTTCAAACATGAAACCTAAGTTCTTTTATTAAAACATCCATATTTGTTATAAACCCATGTTTTTCAGTCATATATTGCCTTACCAACTTTTATGTCTAAGGTTAATTTCACTTCCTTGATGTAACTGACCTCCTCAAATGCCCCATCCATCCTTGCTGTCTATAATATAATGGCGCCTGCCTGCCTAAAAATTGAAATAGCGTAAGTAAAGTTTATCTTGCTTGACTTGACTTGATAGTATAGGATTTGGAATTATTTCTTAGGGTCACTTGTCTAAGCTGTGAACCATACAGTCATACATGGCTTATGTACATAAGCATGAGTACCCGAGCTTAAGCTTCAACTGTTATTATAGCCTTTGCATTCTTTAAATTGTTTTTATTTAGATAATTTACATTTGACTGATACACATCCCCATCCAATTTGTAAAAAAATTGGCACTTGTCTACAAAAGATACCTAAAACAATAAGGCTATTTCACAAAAACAAGTGCTAAGCACACAAATGGACACAAACTGAATTTGCATTGACAATTCAGAAAGATAACTCTATAATTACACAACACTGATGTGCATTTAGCCTTTTCTCTTGTATTTTGTTATAATGAGCACATTTACAAAAGAAAACCCTGGTATTACCATCATTCCAGACCTGTTGGTAATGTTATGGTTCTAGCAATAATTAAAAATGAATTGCATTGAGTGAGTCAAATGTTAATGCCTTTATCAAAATAGAGACCAATGTGATGTCACTGTGAACATGTAGGGGGAAAATTCTGTGTCACTACTTAAGCACAATATAACAAAGTGGATGCTCATTTCTCTTTTTATACTTCGACCCTGGAAATAGCTTGAAACCGAAAATACACCACCTAAAACCAGTTGAGGTTCTGTAAAAGTCAATGGGCAGAGGTCCCTGGAACTATCTGAAGAGGTTAACAGCCTTCTTGATGTTTTTTTGGAGGGTTTTGGCAGAAAACTCAAATCGAAAACTCGATTCGATCAATTTAAGTTTTTTCTATAAAAAACTCGATCAATTCGAGTTTTCGGGTTCGGGACTCGAACTCACACAATCAAGTTTTTGCCATCCGAGTTTTTTATTAAATAATATACCATTCGAGTTTCGAGGTTATTCTAGTTCATTCTAACGTCTAACACATGACCTTTGATAAATCAGCCCCTAAATCTACCAGTCATAACTAGATACCAAAACCTAGATGGTAATATTTTGCTTGAGAAAACGTGATGTTTGCATATAATTCATATGGGAGATACCAACATATAATCATAATGAACCACTAAAATATATCACTCTAACTCTTCCATCAAAGTACATTAATCTTGCAACCAATTTAACTTCTTAACTTTTATCAATCTATATCATAGAGAAATCACAGAGAAGCTATTTCACAGCAACAACCTCAAGCAAAAAAAAAAGACAGCTTTAAAAATTTAATAACCCAATAAGTTGGAGCCATCGCTAGACACTGAAGGTTTATATTAGTCTGTATTATAAATTATACATTCAGAATAAAAACACACTTAAAAAGTGGTGCTCTGAATGGGATATTTAATCAACTTTTTTGGCTCATAGAAGAAAATATATTTTCAATATTGCAATGCAATGTATATACTACAATATTAACACTATATAACATTTTCTCCCTTTTAAGTTTATAACCAATTTTATGAATGATTGTCGTGTAAACAATTAAGGGGCAGATTTATCAAGGTTCGAAGTGAAAATTAAAATTTTGAAATTCAAAATTCAAATTCAAATTTTTGAGTTTTTTATGGCCAAAACTGTCAGATTTGACTAGGTAAGTATTAAAATTTGATTCAAGTTTTTTTTAAAATTAAAGTTAGATTTTTCAAAATGTATCATACACTGGAATACACTCAAATTCGACTATTCGCCACCTTAAGGGCTACTCCACACGAGGAGATTCTGCCTCAGCGTTTTTCCCCATAGGCTACAATGAGAAGTCGTCTGCGCTAATGCACACGCGGCGATGCATTTTCAATAGTCGCCCAAAGTTGCCACAGTTTTGCGGCAAAACACTATTTTTTTTACCAACGGCAAATATTTTACACATTTACATGCCGCTAGTCATTTGTACAAAGGAATAAAGAGGTGGGAAATTTCACTCTGCAATTAATTCTGTTTCACTTTCTGCTAAATGTGTCCCCAAATGCATTCATTCATAAACGTGCACAGTACATAAATATTTTGCAGTGGAAAAAGGGGGGTTAATAGTAACTAATTGTGCAATAGATGTAGACCAGTTGCTAGACCAGTTGTTAAAACTATATGTGTATCATAATGTTTACACAAACCACTTTATTGTAATACTATCATGTACTAAGAATACATATTAAAAATGTAAATTAAATATGAATCATTTTGTGTTATATACCAGTTACTAGGTAAGAGTAACTAACATAAGAGTAAGGTAGGAATGCTTTTACATTTCATGACAACTCTATATGAAAATGTTAGGGCTTATGAGGGCTTATGACAGTTGTGTCATAATGCACAATGTCAGAGTACAACTTATGTATACAAAACGAGATGTTTCCCTTGATATTTAATAGTAGTCTAAACAAATTCTGTATCTTGAAACAAGGAATGCCTTGTGCAATAATTATGAAACACTTAAAATAGATTTCTCTTTCATCCTGGCTCACCTCACTTAACAAATGCAACCTTCCACCTTAGGGACAGAGAAATCAATATGCATGAGGAAAATGGGCTTGCGTTTCTCACCATGCACCTCTTAAGTGGCACAGTCTGTGAATAAATAAGTCAATATATAATGACAGTTGGTAATTAGGCTAGAAACTCTATCACACCGCAGGTTCTTATAACAGTAAATATTAAACAAATATTAGAATTCAATGCATCCACATGAAACACAGGCCTATCATGGAAAACCTATTGACAATTAGTATTGCCTATTTTATTTTACAGTACTACAATGCTTCATGTAAGATATTTTAGTAGTAAAATGTTGTTTTTTTTAACTTATACATGTTCAGTTTTATGGAAGACATGAATCACACTTATTTTCATGGATTGCAGCATTCAATGCATTTTCAAGTCATTTGAAGAGTTGCGAGAATTAAAGTTTTCAAGGAAAAGCACAATTAACTATAACTCAAGTCAATAATATCCAAATCTTAAAATTTAAGAATTGGGACAGCAAAAACTTAAAACACAATTATTTAAATTGAAAAGCTGTCATAAACAGAAAAGAGCTAGGTAACCTTAAATTAATATACAAAATGCATTAATCTCCAGCCTTAGGGGCAAATTCACTAACCAGTGAAAATTCACCAGCGACGGCTTCGCAGCAATCGCAACACTCCTCCAGGCGTAAATTTTCTAGGACAAAGCTGATCACTAAAATGGGAAGTTGCATCCCGGGCGCCGAATGCTGCCGAAGTTTCGCTAGCGTTAATTCGACAATCAAAGTGAAGATGCGCTAGCATTGGCTAATTTGCATGCGGAGGGAAATTATAAAGCCGCATGGACGTATATGCTGCAGCAAATACATTACATTCCACAAGTCCAGTAAAAATAGAGTTGTTATAATGCCCTACACATGAGCCCACTGTATAGTTTATGATCAATATGTTAGAAAATGTATGGGGGAACCCGGTTACCCCCCAAAAAAATTGACGGACTTTTGCAGGCTATCACTCTGAAAAAAGGACTCCAAAAAGGATTCCATTGCACTTCGCCTGGTCTGAGCTGACAGGTAACGTACAGTAAAATCTGTATCTTAGTGAGCTTGCAGAGTTATGTCCATTCGCTAGAGACAAAAATCGTCTGGCAATAGAGTGTGAATGATTGCTAGATAGGGATGTCGCGGACTGTTCGCCTGCGAACTTGTTCGCGCGAACATCGGCTGTTCGCGTCCGCCGCAAGTTCGCGAACGTCGCGCGACGTTCGCCAATAGGCGTTCGCGTCAAAATCGTTCGACCATTCGATCACTAAAATCGAACGATTAAAATCCTTCGATCGTTCGAATCGAACGATTTTCGGATGTTCGAAGTTCGCGAACTGTTCGCGAACTGTTCGCAATTTTTGCCGGTGTTCGCGAACACATTATCGGCGGTTCGCTACATCCCTATTGCTAGAGTCTGTCTCTTTTGCTAGCCAATTTATGCCTGCTCCCGTTAGTAAATCTGTGAAGTGCCTGAATGACGTCATGCTGGCCAATTTTCACCAGAGTTAGTCACTTCACCCTTTAGCAGATCTGCCCCATAATGTTTAGTAAATGTGTCCCTACAGTGAAAACCTTCGGTACTGTACAATATTTGTTTTTCATTTGTCGCTCATTCACTGTATTTTTTTTACCAACTCTGCAATATTATTTTTATAATAACATTACCCATGATACCATTAAACTGCATTGCTGTTCCTACAAAACACTCAAAGGGAAACCAGGAGTTTCTACCTGCCCAAGGCAGTCATAACAAGCAGGAGGGAAACAATATACTGTACTTCACAATAGATTACATTTCCCTAGATAGTCCTTAAAAACTACTTTTTGCTCAATTCAAAATATACATTTTGTGGTGTGCACAAAAACCAGTAATCTGTGGACATTTAATAAAACAGGCTTTGATAATTAAAATAATTTAGGTATTGCAAGTAATACTGCAGGTATTACAAAATGAAAACCCTTATGATGCAACCACAAAAGAAACAAGCATCAATTCTGTCCTACATAAAAAACATCTAAGCTACCGTAATACAGTAATACAAAACACAACACAGAAATGAGTAAAATAGACTACTGTATCTAGAGTCGCAACATGACCAAATACTTCAAAAGAATTAAAGCATCAAAACATTTAGCCCACCTATTGAAGCAAAAGCAACTGAAGCCAAAAAAATAAATAAAACAAAACACAGGATCTTCCAATAGGAATACTAACAAATTACCTGAAATTATAATTTTCAATTGCAACAACAGTTTTTCAAGTACTACTCTATCCAAAAAAACATATGAACATGACTACCCTAAAATCTTAACTAAAATTTAAGTGCAACTTAACAATGGAGCCCACTGTACATTTTATGGTGTTTGAATGGCAGTTAATAGTTAAAATATTTCCCTGCCAAAACTGCTCTATATTTTTAAGGACACCTTAGTCCTGGGTGAATTTATCTAGGGAGACTACAAACTAGCAAATGTTTACAGCTATGAACTTCTCCCTAACATAGATACCATTGCAAAGCTGTAATTCTAAAACAGATGGCCATCTAGAACTTCCCCAACAACATGGAAGTTTTAGCTACCAATAGAACAAGAACTAAGGAGGTAAAAGCAGCAGGATCTAAACTCTTGACCCCTTCCTCTTTCTCTGTCCTGCCTCTAATCAATGCTTAATCTGATCTGCTTAATACTCCAATGAGACCCAGAAAAGACACTTTATTCTCCTTAATATCCTATTCTTTTTATTTTTCTTAGTCCGTTATTATTGACAAACAATTTACATTTCACTTCCTATATCTTCAAAGTCTTACGGCAGAGTGTCAGTACAGCAAAAGCCTCTTAAAGAAAAATTGCTTATATTTCAGCGGCAGCAAATAGGTTAAAAAATAAAGTAAATTTTCTTCCAAAAACAGTTTAAACAAAAAAATAGCTTACAGCAACAATATGGTCAACAACAACTTAAAGGCAGCATAATTACAGACCACTGTGCTGGTGACTGTTTGTGTGCAGGCACATAGGTTCCTTGGTGCCAGGATTCCAGATTTCTCTCTGTCTCTCTCTCTCAGGCAGAGATCCCTTGAGAGACTGACCAGCCTGGGTTTTAAGGGTTACTGATTCGCCACATTTTAGCTAATCACACACAGCTGGTCAGCCAGCAACAAGCCTCAAAAAAGATTTCAAGTTAAAAATAGGCAGAGTGTTACCTATTGAACCATATTGTGCTAAGCACACACAACCTGCATCATTGTTTTCTTTCTATTGCCTCCAGTCACAGCTTTTAGAGAGTGAAACTGATGATAATTACCTTAACCATTCAAAATATGTCCACTAATCTCCATTCCCTTGCTCCCATTTTCACTGTGTGCACTTTTGCTACACTATTACCATAATCCAGTTTGTTACAGCTCTCACACTTATATTTAGTAAATGGAATTGAGGGGGAAAATTGCCTATTCCAATATGAAATGATATTCTTTTCATCTATTTGAAGCATGTTGAGAAATATGTTGACATTTTTTCATTGGAAGTTAACCAAGAAATTTTGTAGAACTTCAGATTTTTTAGCTGCTTGTAAAACTTATTTGGCACAGAGGGGGAAATTATCTTATACCCACATATATAGCTATAAGAGAATACAAGTAGAATGGCTTTCTGACATCCCTAACCCAACACATATTCAAACACCATCAATGAGCCGTCAAACATTTGGAATGTGCTTTACATTGAAACCTTAGAACAATTTATTCAGACATGAAGACAGATTCCAATAGGATACATTTTTTTCACTTTTCAGTCTCAATCTATCAGATTCAGACTAAAAAAGTTTTCATACATGTCTCTTTCCAAAAATCCCAAAAACACTTGGGCCACTTGAACATTTAGATAGAAAGAGTCTACAATACCTATACATATATAGTATGATGGTCACCCGAAAGACTTGATGTAATGTTATGAAAAAATATTAAAATCATTAGCAATTCACAAACTAACAATACATAAAAAAAAAGCTGGGATTATATATACTATAATTCTTTTTAATATCTATTAGAAAATACAGTCATTAATGTTTGCTGAAAATACCAATATTGAAACTAGTTAGCCATGAATTGCTTGAATTTTAAAATTAATTGTTTTATAGTACCATATACAAAACTATTATTATAATTGTATATATAATTAATTTATATTATTGTATAGTATTTCATTATAGTGAAAACTAGTAATGACATGACATATTTTAAAAATATGTATTTTACATGGAATTTAAAATGACATTTTTTGTAAGGAATGAAATGTATGAATATTATTTACTGATTTTAACATTTAAACTAAATTATTTGTTTCATAATGTTCTCAACGGTGTATTAAAGTAAAAACAAAGATACATGTTCAAAATAATTATGAATGTTAATTTATTATAAGTAATCAATGAATTATACAATGAATTATAATCTTAAATAAGATATTATAAAAACAATTTGGTGTCATTAAAGCTGCAATGAAATATATGCCATTCCAACACATTCCAATTGTGTGTGATGCAACTTGCATGTTCTATGTTGCCCATAATGGTGTATTGTGCCAGTTAGATCACCACAGCCTTTGCCTCTTGGCCCATAATTTTGCTGGACTGTCCTACCACCGGCTTAATGTGAATGTTCAAGGAATTTGAAATTTTAGTATTACAGCATATTTGTATTTTTTTAAGGACACATAAAATATTTTTTCATACTTGTGATCCAAAAAATAATAAAAATTCAAGTGAAAAAAAAAAAAAATTACAGATGTATAAATAGATGATTGTTAGATGCTTGCTAATTATGGTATATTATAAACATACAAAAAGATAGAAAGGTGCCTGCTGTTTGGATTACTGTGCATTATAAATATGTCTTACCCTGGAACTCTGCTTAAAACATGCTGACAAGAAAGTATTTATAAATAAGCTTATAAACCTTTTATAACATTGTTCTAAGCCAGTATTTTGTTTCAGTCTTAAAATATCTTATATAAATAATCTATACAAATTGATTTTCCAATAGGAAATGCTCACTTTTGCTTTTAAAGATTGAGAAACATTGTTTTTCAAGCTGCAGCTCTAATAGATCTAAAAACCTTTGGTTATGGGTGAGATGAAAAATAACATTATATAAATCAATGTGTTTAAACTAGTCATGAAAGACTTTTTATATATATATTTACATGTTATACCAATTATACAACTTTACTGCAGATTGGCTTGGATATCCTTGATGCCCTTTGGAAAATAAAATATTCTTGTTTTAGAAGTTGATTGACTATTTTACTTTTGCCACCTTAGTAAATATGCTCCAGAGTCTCAGTGCTTTCCCTTCTCACATCTCTACACAGTTTATTAATCATTGTTGTGGACTTAAAAAATAACATAATAACCAGGTTTCATAAAGTCAAGTTCATGTCCCTAGCAGGAAAATAAACCCATAGAAATGTCCAATTTCTGAAAATTGGCATCCTAATACAAAGAATTAGTGAATAGTGATGAACAAAGTTTTTTGTTAGGTTTCACCATGAAAAAGACAACCATAGACTTCAATTGTTGAAAAAAAAAATTGTTGCTAGTCAATGTGTCAATGCATTTGCTGAGTTTTGCAAATTATTGGTGACAAGAAACACGTCAGATTCGCCCATCACTACACAGAATAAATTGACATCACTGACTGCTGCAGATTAGGAAAAGTATACATTTATGAAGTTTCTAATTTTGTTTTGTTTTCATTGTTTTTCAATTTTGATTTTTAAAGTTCAATTTCAATTTTTAAAAATACCTTCATATACATGTCAATTACTATATTTCATCAGCTTCCAGGATTTTGCATAAATTACCACAACATTCATGGACACATTTATCAAGGGTCGAATATCGAATACCCTCGAATTCGACCCTCGTAGTTAAATCCTTTGAATATCGAATTCAAAGGATTTTGCACAAATACTTAAATCGATCGATCGAAGTAAAAATCGTTCAATCAAAAAAAGCTTAGGAAAGTGATGGGGAAGGTCTCCATAGGCTAACATTGTACCTCGGTAGGTTTAAACTACCGAAGTAGGTAGTTGAAGATTTTTTTAAAGAGACAGTACTTCAACTATTGAATGGTCGAATGGTCGAATAGTCGAACGATTTTTAGTTTGAATCATTCGAATCGAAGTCAAAGTCGAAGGTCGTAGTAGCCTATTCGATGGTCGAAGTACCCAAAAAAATACTTTGAAAGTCGTCGTTTTTTATATTTGAATCCTTCACTCGAGCTTAGTAAATGTGCCCCTCAATGATACAAAATAATAAAATATGTATAGTTTTGAAAAAATACAACAGTCTTTAATTTTCATTCTGCAAATAGTGATCAAAAAAACATGTAATAGGTTAAGAACGTAGCCCAACAGGTGAAAACTTGGTGATTTCCCTTTGGTGTAAAGGTTTGTGCAATTCCACATTTTTGCCAATACTGGTGATCTAATATAATTTGTGAATTTGTAAACTGGTTTTAATATGCTAGATAGGTTGCTAATTAATCTGGCCACAAAATAACTGCAGTTTACGTTTCAATTTATAAAATTTAAAGCATGTATAAATATATAATAGACAAGAGTCCTGTAAATTATATAGTGAATAAAGTACCCCCTCTTGTAAAATATAAGGATATTATAAGTTACCGAGGAGTTTCATGACCATATAAAAACACGAAGCCGAAGGCAGAGTGTTTTTATACAGGTCATGGAACTCCGAGGTAACTTCTAATATTCTCATATTTTGCAACCGGGGGTACTTTATTATAATACACAAGTTTCAGTGAGTCATGTGACAGAAATGACATCAGAACTCACCATTTATAACTGATGACATCAGAACTCACCGTTTATAAGGATATAATTTTGTGTATTATATACATATATAGGATGTATATGATATAGATTAGTGGTGATGAGAGCACAAGTGCACAGAACATAGCATAACAAGGTACTCATGGGTCTTTATAAAGGTGAAATAAATGTTGTTTTGCTTGTGATGACAACCGAGCAGTGATCTGGCATGTGATTACATTGAAGCTAAAATTACACAATAATCTCCTATATATAATAATCTCCTATCATATATGGCATAGGTCTTGTAAACAACATTTACCACTGTGTAGTCTCTGTCATCTCAAATTTTTATTCTATTTTATTCCACATTTAGAATTTATAGTCTCTTTAAAGGGGTTGTTCACTTTTAAATTAACTTTTATTATAATGTAGAGAGTGATATTTTCAGACAATTTGTAATTGGGCTTTCTTTTTTTATTATTTGTGGTTTTTATGTTATTTAGCTACTGTATATACTCGAGCATAAGCCGACCCGAGTATAAGCCAAGGTACCTAATTTTACCTAAGAAAACTGGGAAAACATATTGACTCGAGTATAAGCCTAGACAGAACTACATCCCTGTCTCCCAACAGCGCACATTCCGCCAAAGCGACCCCTCCAGCGATCAACCGGACTTCTTTGCAAAGTTGATGGTGACAGAGAATTGCCAAATGGATTACTGTGTGCATGGTCCCACTGTCCCACTACCATGTGCAGAGGGTGCTGTGTGATATTGCTATCACTGTTAATCTTTCGTATAACCAACAGTGGGCGCTGTGTGATATTGCCATCACTGTTAATCCTTCATATAACCAACAGAGGGTGCTGTGTGATATTGCAGTCACTGTTATTCTTTAATATAACCAACAGAGGGTGCTGTGTGATATTGCAGTCACTGTTATTCTTTAATATAACCAACAGAGGGCGCTGTGTGATATCGCAGTCACTGTTATTCTTTCATATAACCAACAGAGGGCGCTGTGTGATATTGCAGTCACTGTTAATCTTTCATATAACCAACAGATGGTGCTGTGTGATATTGCAGTCACTGTTATTCTTTCATCTAACCAACAGAGGGTGCTGTGTGATAATGCAGTCTCTCCCCAAGCGAACTGTTGGTATAGGAATGATTAAAAGTGACTACAATCTCAGCTACTGCCCACTGACTCGAGTATAAGCCGAGGTAGACTTTTTCAGCACATTTTGGATGCTGAAAAACTCGGCTTATACTCGAGTATATACGTTATTTAGTTAGCAGCTCTCCAGTTTGCAATTTCAGCAAACTACCCTAGCAACAGTGAATTGATTTGAAGAGACTGAAATATGAATAGGTGAGGGCCTGAATGGAAAACTACATAATAAAAAGTAGCAATAACAATAAATATGTAGCCTTACAGAAATATTGTTTTTAAAAAGTGGCAGTGACTTCCATTTGAGAGCTTGAAAGAGTCAGAAGAAGAAGTCAAATAAGTAAAAACTATATATAATGAAGAAGTCCAACTGAAAAGTTGCTTGGAACTAGCAATTCTATAACATACTAACAGTTGGGCAGGTTAAAATAGAGGTTGAACTTGATGGACATGTGTCTTTTTTCAACCTAACTTACTATGTTACTATGTAATTATGTTACTAAAAGTTAACTTGAAGGTAAACCATCCCTTGGTTAGAAGGTAAACCAAAACTAAAAGATAAACCCTCAAACCCTGCCCCCCACCCCCTTTACTTATTATTTTTCAGTCACCAACACCCTTTTCAGTCTTCGGTAATGTAGCCATGAAATTAGCCTTGTGTAAGCAGTGCTTTCATCTATTGAGCCTTCGCCTGCCACAAGCCTGCTGTCATTGCTATTGCAGCCATGAAAATCAAGTACAGGTAAATATAATCAGTAACAAACTGTAAGATATAAGTACAAATTTCTACAGGTCTATATAATACATACAGTATATCCAATATCAATAGTAATGGGTGAATCTGACCTGTTTCTCTTTGGCAAAAAATTTGCCAAATGTGTTGAAGTCTATGGGCAACAACATTTTTTTGACACACAACAATTTTTTTTAACCATTGGAGTCTATAGGTGTCTTTTCTGTGGCGAAACCTGGTGAAACATTTTTGCTCATCATTACCCATAAAAAAAAAACAGTATCTCAAAAGAGACATACAATGTAGTGATGGGTGCCAGGTGCAAATTTGCGGCGGATTTCCTTGTTCTGCCACTATCGAATAAAAAAAATGTTGGACTTGCGGCAGAAAAGTTGCTTTTGCTGGATTCTGAGCTGCCATTTAGTAATTATCTATATTAATTCAGAAAGAAGATATGTGACTGGTAGCTATACTCTCAATCTCAGTGGACACCCCCGCTCCAGGTGCAAAAATTTAACCATTTAGTCAGAAGGCTGAGAGAAAGCAATCAAGGCAGTGTTTATTACACACAAGTGCTTTATTACACACAACATGTTTCAGGCAGGTGCCCTTGATTGCTTACTCTCAGCCTTCTGACTAAACATGTATATTAATTAGTAATCAGACTTATACTATGTCATTTACATTCTATGTATACTTTATATTTTGAGTGGGTCCTAAGCTAAGTAACTGACAGCAGCACAGTGCAGTGAATCAGCAGAAAATAAGATGAGGAGTTACTGGGGGCATCTTCAGAGACACAGATCTTAACTGCTAAAGGGCTGTGGTTGCCTTAGGCTGGTACAGAAGCCCAAAACTTTATGTTAACATTTCTAGCTACTTCTTTAGTTAGGCTCTAGTTCTCCTTTAAACCTTTAGGATTATGTTTCCAGTGCAAAGATCAAGTGTATCAGGACCGCCATCAAAAATCACAGGGCCCCATACGACAAAATTTCCTGCTGCGCCCACTGCAAGATCCACCTACAGTTCCGCCGTCACCCCCCCCACAGGTCCACCCCCCACCACACAGTAAAAAAAACAAAAAAAATATTGGTGGCTACAGTTCCCACATGTTAATAAAAAATAAAAAGATATTGGTGGTCAGGGCCCCCCATAAAAAAACATTTGAGGCAAGGCCCCCCCCATTAAAAAATATTGGTGGCTAGGACCCCAAATGAGAAAAATAAATTGTTGGCCAAAATTGGTGGCCAGGGCCCCCCCACATATATTATAAGAAAATTGGTGACCAGGGCCCCTTAAACATCCATGCCTTCCCGAAGTCAGCAGCTCTAAGAAAGATGGGGGGCCCGGATAATCAAGTAAGTATGGCGTGGCCGGGCCCCCCTTACCCTTGGGCCCCCTACAACTCTCCCCCTGTCCCCCCTCTGATGACTGCCCTGCCTGTCACAGATTTAGGGGGCGTTCATCTCATAGGATGTTTTATTTGTTCAATAAATTTAACATCAAGGTCCACAACGCCTCTCTCAGTACACCAGACTGAAGTTCCATCATATCTGAGACTGAGCATCATGATTTTTCAGTAGAACTGATGTGTTCAAGTATTCTGTCTTTAATTCAGTGTGTAGTATGACCAAAATGCTGTTTTCTTTTTTTGCATTCCAAGAGGTTAATAACCTGACTGAATTAAAGTTGGCATAGAACTTGTTTTTATATATTTTACCTCGGATGTAGAATTAAATTTGTTACCTATTGCAAAGACCTTGCATGTCTTACACATATTCATACCACATTTTATTCTGCCTGTGACTAAATTCTGTGACATACTATATGTAGATTCTGGCATTCTTTCCTAAGGACTCTGATTTCCCTTTTTCTAATTATCAAATTATTTGACACACATTATTTAATAGCATGCTATGATATTCCTTATTCCTAACTTTCAGATATGATCTTAATAATCATCATGCATTTTAATAATCCCTTAATTTTAGCTTGTCAGTGAAGACTTTGGCATTTGTCACACACAGTGGCACAAAAACCTTCACAGAATGACCACCAGTTTGGGTAAAGTAATGATAATGGGGGATTTTATGTACCCACATATTGACTGGAGCAACATGACTGCCAGATCAGTTAATGGGAAAAAAGTTTATAAACTTTTTGCATGACAATTTTATGGCACAAGTTGCTGAGGAGCCAAACAAAAAAAAATGCTATTCTGGAAGTAGTGATCTCTAATGACCCAGAACTTATAGCAAATGTGCAAGTCATTGATCCCCTGGGTAATAGTGACCATAATGTTATATCATTTAATGTCTGGTGCAAAAAACAAATATATACTGGGGCCACAAAAAACATGAATTTCAGAAAAGCTAGTTTTAGTGCCTCAAGGGATACCTTTCAGAGCATTGATTGGGGCATTAAGTTTTCAGCTAAAAACACAGAACAGAAATGGTTGTCATTTAAAATGATATTAAATCATTACTGTTCTCAATTTATTCCCTTAAGAAGTAAATGTAGAAGCTCTAAGAATCACCCATGTGGCTTAATATAGAAGTAAAGAATTTAATAGGAAAGAAGAGAGAGGCATTTAAAAACTACAAGTCTGTTGGGCAGAAGCTGCATTTAATGAATATAAATACTATAATAAATGTTGTAAATCAGCAATCCGGAAGGCAAAGAAAGGAAACGAAGAGTGCATTTCGGCGGAGGCTAAGACTAATCACAAAACGTTTTTAAAATATGTTAATAGTAAAAAGATGCAGGTTGAGAGTGTTGCTCCATTAAATAATGGTACCAGTATTGTTGTAACAGATACAGAAAAGGCAAATGTGCTAAATCAGTTCTTTTCTTCAGTGTATACAATAGAGGAGTCTGAGTTCCCAGGCTCACTTCATAGATGCACTGATGGCTCAGCTCAATCTAGTCAGTAGCTGACTCAAGATATGATCCATAAAGCTTTAATAAAAATTAATGTAAACAATGCTCCAGGGCCTGATGGCATACACCCCTGGGTTCTAAGAGAGCTTAGTTCAGTTTTAGACCAGCCCATATTTTCTCAGATTCACTTTCATCTGGTATGGTACCTATGGATTGAAGAAAAGCTGATGTCATAAAAAGGGATTACAACCTCAGACTAATTTGATTGCTTTTTATGATGAGGTACTGTAAGTAAGATGCTGGACAGTGGGGGTGGATATGATCTATTTGGATTTTGCCAAAGCGTTTCATAATGTGCCCCACAAACAACTGCTTTCTATACTAAGGTCTGTTGGGCTTAATGACGTTGTTTGTACATGGATAGGAAACTGGCTACAGGATTGGGTACAGAGGGTGGTTGTTAATGGTATAAACTCTACTTGGAGTAAGGTTCTTATTGGGCTCCCTCAGGGCTCGGTATTGGGTCCACTTTTATTTAATTTGTTTATTAATGACTTAGGTGAGGGTATTGTAATGTATCAGTGTTTGCAGATGACACAAAACTATCCAGCCCAATTAATTCCATCCAGGATGTGGCATCCTTGCAACATGATCTTGACAAACTGGCAATCTGGGCAGCTAAGTGGCAAATGAGATTCAATGTTGATAAATGTAAAGTCATGCACCTGGGATGTAAAAAATATCCAAGCCACTTATACCCTTAATGGGGCTGCACTAGGCAAATCCATTATGGAAAAGAACCTTGGAGTCCTTGTAGATGATAAACTTGTCTGTAGCAAGCAATGCCAGTCAGCAGCATCAAGGGCAAATAATGTATTGAGCTGTATTAAAAGGGGCATTGATTCACGGCAGGAAGCAGTCATTCATCCACTGTATAGAGCACTAGTAAGGCCCCATCTAGAATATGCCGTACAATTTTGGTCTCCATCACTCAAACAGGACATTATTGTATTAGAGAGGGTACAGAGAAGGGCAACTAAGCTGGTAAAAGGTATGGAATATCTTAGCTATGAAGAAAGACTGGCCAAATTGGGGATGTTCACGCTGGGGAAGAGGCGTTTAAGGGGGTGAAATGATAACTATTTATAAATATATAAGGGGATCATATAATAATATCTTTAATGCTTTATCTACCAGTAGGTCTTTCCAGCTGACACGAGGTCACCCACTCTGATTAGAAGAAAACAGTTACCGCCTAAATATTTGGAAGAGGTTTTATTTACAGAGAGAGCTGTGAAAATGTGGAATTTTCTCCCTGAATCAGTGGTACAGGCTGATACATTATATAGCTTTAAGAAAGGATTGGATGGCTTTTTAGCAAGTGAGGGAATACAGGGTTATGGAATATAGCTCATAGTACAAGTTGATCCAGGGACAAGTCCGATTGCCATTTTGGAAGGAATTTTTCCTCCACTGAGGCAAATTGGAGAGGCTTTAGATGAGGTTTTTTTTTGCCTTCCTCTGGATCAACTGGCAGTCAGGCAGGTTAAAAAAAAAAAGCTAAAAGATTGAACTTGATGGACGTGTGTCTTTTTTCAGCATAACTTACTATGTTACTATGTTATTAGCCTGTAGGGTAGTAGTCACTGCATAGTATGACTTACCTTGTAACAGACTGAAAACTATTAAAAAAAGTTTAAGGTCTCTGTTGTGACTCAAACAGTACATGTGTATACAAATAGTGTCTGAAATATAGATTTCCCAGTCTACCACAACCAGAAAAATGGAAAAAAAGAATACAAAACAAGCTGCTCCCAGCACACTGTTGATAATTGGGGTGGCAAAGATTCCAACACACTTCCAAAAAATATAGATACCAGCACACACTCCAAATAAGTTAAAATAATAGTCTTTATTGGTTGTTCTAAAAATTGACAGGGCAAAGGATCAAAAACCTAAAACAGCATCATAGGCATAAAACACCATGTTCTTTATAAAAAAAATTCCAGTTCAGAGACAGCAAGTGATGAAAGGTTTTTCAGAATATTTCTGCAGGATACAGTATACTGTATACAGAACAGCTTTTGGAAGACTCTTCCCTGACCTTCCATTCCCAAGTCTACACACCCCGCTCTCTTTGTGTAAGAACTACCCGAGATATATAGTTACAGTTAGTGATGAGCAAATTTTTTCAACATGCATGGATTAGCAGTGCTAATCTGCAGTTAGCTTCTGCAAATTATTTTGCAAAAAATGTGGCATTCACAGTGACAAAAAAAAGTTGCAAAGACAAAAAAGTCATTGAGACAAAAAAGTCAGCACAAAGAAAAACATCCATTGCCATAAATGCATTTAGAGTGAGAAAAAAATTTATGATTTTTTGAAGTAGAAATGTTTAAATTAATGTATACAGCTTTCATTACTAAATACCAAAGGTAGGCACCATATGCAAGGAAATATATATTATATTCATACATACATAGGCCCCACATACTGTATATTACTACAATCTCTAAAATAATTAAAAGAAAGTTTAAAGGGGACATTTCATATAATCTTCATATTCATATATAGTAATCATCCATCGCCAAAACGTGTAATGATGCAGAAAAAAAAATGTTTTGAAAGCAATTTACCTGCTAAAACTGTCACTATAGCAGAGCTGCAGAGAGATCCTTACTGCTCAGAGTCTAAGCTGAAATGAGGTGTGGGAGTGTCTGTTCATTCTCTCACAGGAAATGGTCACAACACTGACTGACTGGCTGAACTCTGCTGTATCAAGATGAACCCAAACTGCCTGTGTCTGTTGCTACTGCACATATCTGGCTTAGCTGCTGCCTGATCTTGCTGTTTCAGAGCTGTGGATTGTGGATCACTTACAAAGGAGTTCTTTGCCATTTGCACCATATCATCCATAGCAGATTACATTTGCCATGCAAATATTTTCCAAAAATCTACATTGTGCACACTTATTTGATCATACCTCCCAACATTTGCAGCAATTTTTTTGACCACACCCTTTTCTGTGGCCACACCCCCTAATTATCATGTTTGTTTTACAAAATTTGGCAAGCTATCTAAACTGTGTTTTTGTGTCTCAAAATTGTTACAAAGTATCTTATTTGCACCTGTTAGTTATTCTGGGCTCTCTGCTAAAAGCCAATTAAGTGAGAAACTTTGTTTCTTTTTCTGGCTGTTCAGTGCATAGAAAAGAGGGACTTTCCAGTACAATTGAGGGACTGCGGGTTGAGCTGTCAAAAGAGGGACTGTCCCTCCGAAAAAGGGACAGTTGGGAGGTATGATTTGATGATTTACACTAATTAATAAACATTGCCAGTTTTAAGTGGTATAAAAGCTACCAAGTTATGGTGACCCCTACAAACCATATTAGAAAACATTCTGACAAATCCAAAATGGTTATGTCTTTCTACGCCAAACTACCCAAGTGCAAAGCTTCACTAAGGGCAGTAGTTTTTATGACATTTCTTAAACTCACCAAAAAATATTGCAATTGGTCTAATTTTTTAAATAAAATATTTTTGCAAAGTACACATTCTCACAAATCCAAATTGGTTGTCTTTCTACTCCAAACTACCTAAGTGCAACGCTATGCTAACGGCAGTGGTTTTTATGACATTTTGGAAAATCGCCTAAAAATATTGTAAATTGGTCTCATTTTTTTTTTTAAAAAAAAATATTTTTGCAAAGTACAGATTCTGACGAATCCAAAATGGTTATGTCTTTCTACTCCGAACTACCCAATTGCAACGCTACGCTAAGGGCAGCGGTTTTAATGACATTTCTGAAAAATATTGCAATTGGTCTCATTTTTAACAAAAAAAAATATTTTTGCAAAGTACACATTCTCACGAATACAAAATGGCTATTTCTTTCTACTCCAAACTACCCAAGTGAAACGATATGCTAAGGGCAGCGGTTTTTATGACACTTCAGTAAATCACCTAAAAATATTGCAATTGGTCTCATTTTTTAAAAAAAATATTTTTTGCAAAGTACACATTCTCACGAATCCAAAATGGCAATGTCTTTCTACTCCAAACTACCCAAGTGCAATGCTATGCTAAGGGCAGTGGTTTTATGACATTTCTGAAAATCGACTAAAATTATTGCAATTGGCCTCATTTTTTTAAAAAAAAAAATATTTTTTGCAAAGTACACATTCTGACGAATCCAAAATGGTTATGTCTTTGTACTACAAACGACCCAATTACAACGCTAAGCTAAGGGCAGTGGTTTTTATGACATTTCTGAAAATCGACTAAAAATATTGCAATTGGTCTCATTTGTAACAAAAAAAATATTTTTGCAAAGTACACATTCTCACAAATCCAAAATGGCTATGTCTTTCTTCTCCAAACTACCCAAGTGCAATGCTACACTAAGGCAGCGGTTTTTATGACATTTCAGTAAATCACCTAAAATATTGCAATTGGTCTCATTTATTAAAAAAATCGACAGCTGCTGTTGTGGAATTGTGCAACAGGATACGGAAGTGCAGGCACACTAATATGATTGGGTGCAGGGAGTTGACTACTTGATGCTGCTGGTTGCAGGGAGTTGTTGCATAAAATATTGTGTTGAATGCTGTTTAGCGCCTTAGCGGTATATTGGTATTGCTGCTAAAGTTATTGCTAACCACAATACTATCTAAAAAAATCAGTGACAAACCATTTAAGTTTTAAAAACGTTATTTGTTTTATTTTGCATATATCATTGGTGGACAGTGCAGGATCGCCAAGATTAGTGCAGGCAAAGGAGGCAGGAGCTTGAACAGTGCGCATTCTGCGCTCGTGATTGAGAAGCTGGGCGGGAAATAGTACAGCAGCCACTGAGAAGTACACGTCTTGTGGGACCCCAGCGTGATGGCGCCAAAATGACGTCATCAAATTGCGCCGCCCCCGTCTTCACACCCTCTCCTCAGTGGCTGCGGCATGCTAGGGGAGGAGAGAGAGAGACACGGCCCCAAAATGACATCACTGGATTATGCAGCCAAGTCTTCACGCCCTCTTCTTCTCAGTGGCTGCGGCTCGCTCGAGAAGGAGAGAGAGAGCCGACGGCCGCTAGCAGATTATAGTCAGACCCAGCAGAGGAAGTTGGCAAAAGGGGAGGGGCAACACACAGTTAGAAGCACTCGCAAATAAACTGGATTGGGAAGGTATATAAACAACCACATTTTCTTCTATTTTATACAATGAGGAATGTATTTATTGCAAGTAATAAATAATGGTATATGTCCCCTTTAAGGAATGTAAGCAGCAAAATGAAGGCAGAAAACAAATGTGACTTCTGGAACTCATATGTAGTTTCTACTGATTTATTTTGTTTTTTCCTGATCCTACCTACGAGGTTCCCTATTGGTTTATTGAAAAACTTGCTTGCATTTTCTGCCCTCGTTTTGCCAGACCACAAGCCTTGCGGGATCATAAATATGTCCCTTGCTGTTGTATATCCAGTGCGCTCATCCATTTACTGGTCATATTTAATGTGGATATCTGTTACTGTGATCTTGCATTAGAGAGGAATCTATTCTGATTTTCCAGTGAGAACTCCCTGCTGGACCTGTATGAAGCTGGTACAACCAGCTGGTACAACCACTGAGGGCAATCTTTGCCAGACACTTGGAATCCACAAAAGTGCTTTATTTGGGGTGGATGTACAAGTGCTGCAGATCAAAAAGAACATTTATTTTCCTAACCTCAGAGTAGCTCCTCAATCATGGAAGGAACACAAAGGATGATGGGAGGAACTGACATCATACATGAGAAAGGGAATAGGAGGAGGGTTTTACAAACTAGGAAATACAGAGTCTGCCGTATAGCTTTGGTCACTAGGTGGCAGAGCAATAATGAGTAAGCATAGAAGAATTAAACATACATTTTAATAACTTTTACAACACAACAGGATAGTATGTTAATTAGCTATACATCCATGTACATGCAATAATGAGTAATATTATTATTTTCTTAGGTCTAAGAAATCTTCTCTCACAAATTATGTAGTAGCAAAACACACAAGTTCACGCCCTATCATCTCTGTTGCTGGCAATAGGGTAGACGGCATTGCAATTGTATCTGCCAGCACAAGCACTTGCAATATCTTGCACTTACTCTAAATAAAATAAAATAAAAATCATCACTAGTGGAATGTTTAATGTATTCCTGTTGTCAAAGGTTCAAACTGAAATTATGTTTTACATGGAGAGAATGTGACTGGCAACACTCAGCGTGCTAGCATAGCAGCAGCCAGATCAGAACAGGCAGAAATACAAAGAATGACAAAGTCCTCAGAGCCTAGAATGATATTTGTGCCTTGAAACAGTTCTATAATTGCCACATTCTCACTGAACTGGCAACAAGACACATACAGTATACACAGGCAAGCAGAAGCAAAATATCTCAAAACACACACAAAATATAATATACAATATATATATATATATATATATATATATATATATATATATATATATATATATATATATATATATATATATATATATACACACACAAAACAGCAGTTATGGGCCGCACATCCTTATGATAGGTACTATCTGGGTGCTCATGCATTTGAAATTCATAGCAGATAAGAGGTGATGGCACTCACAGGATTTGCAGACAAAAGCAACTTGGAGATAAAAATAAAAAAATCTTATTAATCCAACGTTTCGGTCCCACACAATGACCTTTCTCAAGGAAACACAATGCAGTGATAGAATACACAATTTATAGCCAAAGTGAGACCAAGTGATCATAGGACCCGCCCACATTGCTGACATCATCATGATGATACACCGTGAGGATAAAAACACTGGTTATAACACCGGGCCCTGAATGTTGTTACCCTTAGAGAGGCCAACTCTAGCATCAATGTGCCCCCATCAGGGGGTCACTGGGTGGACAGATGATGCTGGCATCCAGATGCCATGTTACAGTAGAGGTAGACGAGCCCATGGCCCATGCCACTTGTCATAACCGGTACAATGGCTATATTATCCAGTGGTGCCTGTACTTTAGGCCTACCAAGGCTGGAGTCAATGCCTATAAGGCCCTATGATTACTGAATATACTATGTCCACAGTGCTATTGCTGTTCTTTGATGTAACCCTGTGTGTTCAGTCCCATATGTGTACATGACCTTCCTGCAGTCTATTGGTTTGACCATGTAAATTTATGCATGTTGATTTTGATTTCCTGACTAACCCACACTTTTGTTTTTATAATCACCTGGTTTAGGACACACGTAAGAGGCTCCTGATGTTGACTATTGGTCAAGGCACTCTAGGCACTACGTACTCTGAGGGGAAACAGATCGGACCATTTTGGTGTACATGTATGTGGGCAGGAATAAATGACAAACACACACTCAATGCGACCTCATTTCCTAAAGCCGTTGCCCTAGTGTGTATATATAGTATATAGTATATAGTATGATAAAACAATGACCATGATTCTGTGTAATTAACAAATGTAAAGAAAAGAAAAGAAACTATTTAAATATTATGGAATATATTAGCAATATATTTTAGGTTGCACTTCTTTCAAAACTTTTCTTAACTTGGTAAATGTTGTAATTGTAAAGATACTTACCGTCGTCAGCGCGCCCCTGTCCCTCAGAGGTGACGCCATGTTGGCTCGTCAATATGCGCATGCGTCATGACTCACACATCTAGACACAGGACACTACGCAAAGGGTGGCTTGATTGCCCCCATAATTCCACTATATAACTTAGATAAGAGTTTGGTTGGGAATGGGGAATAAAGGGCATCTAATAGAGGTATCATGTCCATGGTGGGGAGAGAGTGTGAAACTGCGCCTGAAAAGCATGTCTGAGTTGGATATATATAGAGTTGTACCTGTTGACCTGGGACTCTATCCTCCAACTCTTGATGGGTAGGAAATTTAGAGTCATGCATAAAGTCAGAATGCTTTTTAACACCCAACCATGGTCAACAGACAAAGTCTTGTAGTTCGCAGAAATGGTTTAGGAGTGAATTGGCCCAGAAAGGAAGGTGGGGTGAAAGCAGCGACCAAGAGTGACACTTTTTTACAGCCGTAGACCATGCTTTGTGTGACGTTAAGAGGGTATCGGGTAGGGTGGTCATATCCAAATGGTGTCTGTAGGGGTAGGATCCCAAGCCTTCTAGGGAATGAAGGATGGATGCTTGAAGTACGGTGTTGGGGTTATAGGGGTTAGGAGAAAAACACCAGTGTAAATAGTAAATTTGGGAGGCTAAGTAATAAAAATAAAAGTGTGGAAGGGCCAAGCCCACTTTTTCAATGTGTGCTGTAAGTCTTTCCCAGGAGATACGAGGAGTACTGTTGGTCCAAATAAATTGAATTATAGTTCTGTTAAGTTTTTTTAAAGAAAGGTTGAGGTATGGTAAACGGGGTATTGTGGAATATTTATATAAGAGGTAGGGTCAATTCATTAAGATATATCATCTTAATGAGGGGAGAGTAGAGGAAATTAAGGGGTTTGAGGTGACAGGCATTGTGGGAGTTGTAGTGTGAAAGACAGGAACAAAAGGGGGCAGGGCATAGCCTTTAAATAAGGTGCTAAAACGCGGGAGTCCACATTACCTGTAGAGTTGACACAGGAGTTCAACGTCCCTCCCTCCAGCCCTTTGGAAATGGGGGGGGGGTGGATGGTTATGTCGGAGCAGGGCATAGTGGGGCTGCCCTATTGGGTAGCCAAAAAGGGGTCTGGAAGGTAAAGTGAGGTTGGTTGGATAGGCCTGGGGCGAGGCTAAGGGGGCCAGGAGGCACCGTAAGTGAGGAAACGGACAGCGGAGTCTTAGCCTTAGGCTAGTTAATGGGTTTTGAATAAGAAGGGTTTGGGAAGTTATTGTAAACATTGTTAAATGCTATGTGCAGCCTTCAGCGGCTATTATTTTATACAAATGTCAAAGTGTTATGCGGTATTATTTTATGCTGGTATGTTTTTTGGGAGTTAAATAAGAGTAAAAGAATGAAAATGTTACTTAATAATAAAACAAGCTGCAGCGTTTTTCACCAAATGATCTGTGTTTGGAATGTACTTATGGGATGTTGGGGTATTGTATCGGAATTGAGGCATACTCCAGTCATGTATAATGACTCTATCATATTTGCCCCTGTTTCAAAAAAGACTTGCCTGATTTAAAAAAAAAGTAAAACTTCATGATTTAAAATTATATAATAACAATGCAGAAGTTCACCTATTTTATTAATAATACAGTCTAATATTGCTAATAAAACATTGAGATATATACCTATTTTTAATTCTATGACATTTCAAAAAACAAGAAAGGTATTCCTACATTTAACAATTTTAAAACATAGTATGGCATGAGATGCTGATCACATGAAGCATAAACTTTGGAAACATAATATTCACACTAAAGCAATCTCAAATGTCAAATCAGTCAGCATGCAAATGTTGTTTTCCAGTTAATCATCAAAAGTATTATTAGAAGCACAGAATGAATAGATAAAAATAAATTCTCATTCAAGCATATTGAGCTGAATATTCAGTTTCTGGAATGCATGCCTACAAAAATCTGGTCCCTCAAATTGGATACTACAACATTTCATGCAAATGTTTCCTTTTAATCCAAAATGTGCAGAATTATGGTTATATACTGCAATGTTGTGACATAAAAGTTATCATCAATCAAAAGACACTCTGTTTTAACCTTCTTTAAAGTCCTCTTTTGAAAGAGACTTTTGTGTAAAATAAAAGTAGGCACTGGTTTAATGTATTATACAAAATAACTACCCGAGGAGTTATATTGTGTTGCACCATCCATATACCATAATTGTAGTGTAGTAAAAAAAGAAAGGAGAAATGGTGAAGTAATTCAAGGTAGAGGAAAGTTCATGTGACTCTGAGAAAAAATTCATTGTGCATCATTTTCAATAAATAAATTTTTCTCAAAACTGGTGAATCATTCGTGTAATTATTGTTTGATGAATTCATTGAACAATAAATAAATATAAATAAAGTGCATTCAATTGATAAAGTGCAATGTGTCATTAATTGGGATAATCCATTTTAGAGCAGACTTCATGTGTAAGCTGGTATTAAAACTTAACATTTAATTGGTCCATTAATTAAGATGTATGGATCTGGTATTGCAGGGTATTGCTAATAAAAAATTGTATAAGGATTGGCAGTCAAAGTTTTAGTGCACCAGGATTAACATCTTCAAGAGCGATGCTACCCTGTCAAGACCTGCGCTTGTTCAAAAAATCATTACCCTTTCTCCTATTTTCTTTTCATCCACCACCCCCTTACAAGTGGCGTAGCTTTGAATCTATTAATTATGATGCACAATGAATTTTTTCAAGAACTTTGCTCTACCTTGAATTACTTCACCATTTCTCCTTTCTTTTTTCACTACACTACAATTATGGTATATGGATGTTGCGACACAATATAACTCTTCTGGTAGTTTTTCTGTATAAAACAACATTTTGTCAAAGGAAAAAAAACCTAACATTTTTCAAGATTTATTAAACCCAGAGGCTGCTAAAAAATAAAAAAGTACTCCATATCAAACCTGCTAAGGTCATGTAGAAGTCAATTGCAGATGTCCTGTTTACAATTGGAAGATATAATTTGTGCTGGGTTTCATACAACAATTAGAAGAATTTGTGGTTTTCGGGCAATAATCTTTAAAAAATCTTTCTAGTGTTTGGAAACACAATTTCCCATACGTAATACAGTACTTTTCCAATTGCACCAGGGTGCTCTAAACTTAAAAAAGTCTAAATACCTTTGCATTATAAAGTATAACAACATTTGCACACTGTTAAAGGAAATCTTTCTGTAGAAGCGGAAGACAAAACAGGGAAAGTACTAACACATTTTAGGAGGATGGTGGTTCACAGGGGTCAAATCTGACACTGAAAATGGCGTTGCTTAAATACAGAAAACAACCAGCAGAGGTAGTTCACCACAAGTGAGCAATGAAATAATAACAATATGGTGGAAGTTTATGCTGGAGACATGACAGCCGCTTGTGCAGCAATTACTGCAAATAATCCTTGTACAACCCTTGAATAATCCTTGAATAATCCTTGTTTTAACTATTGATCAGTCCTTCACATCAACTTGGAAAAAAATTAGCCCATTCCTCCATACAGAACAGCTTCAGCTTTTTGATGTTGGTGGGTTTCCTCACACAAACTGCTTACTTTAGGTCTTTCCACAACATTTCATTTGGTTTAAAGGAGAAGGAAAGGTTAAAACTAAGTAAGCCTCATCAGAAAGGTCCACATAAATATACCAGTAAACTCTTTCAAAAGAAACACTGCATGTCTTTCCTTCTATTGTGTACACATGGGTTTTTGTATCAGAGGTTTAAACCTCCTTGCCCCGGGCATGAGCATGCTCAGTTTGCTCCGCTCCCCCTTCCTCGCTTCTCTGCTATTCCAGAACATTCACTTTATTTGTCTTTAATAATTCTTTGTTAGAATGCTTTGTGTGTTTAGGATTGTTGTCTTTATTGTTTTAAAGGGTTAACAAACTTTCAAGCGCCACTGTAACCTCTAAGCAGATCTCACACCCCCTATAAATTACTTACAGAATGCACACTCTATGAAATATCGTATCACCAGTGAAATAAATTCCTGTCCCTTACACACTTTGTGTGGAGCAAGTGTAGGCCTTCCTGGCAGCAATTTGCCATCAGACTTGTAAGGACTGCCCATCTACATAATAAGCTTGCTAGTTATAGAGAAAATAGCAGAAATTTGTTGGTGAACTATGGTGGTTTGGAGTAGGCAGTAAGTCTACCTACTGTAACTATTTAACAAAGGTTGCAAATGTATGCTCTCCTTAAAACTTTTAAATTAGTATTTTAAATTAATATTTTGCCACCATGAGCTTGCAAGTTGCAGTAGATGTACATTTAGTAGCAAAGCCTATAGATGATTTCATTTGATATTGCATTATTTTGTACTTTGAAATATATTAATCAGCTAAGACACATAGGGGCAGATTTACTAAAGGGCGAAGTGACTAACGCTGGCGATGATTCGCCAGTGTTACCACTTTCAGGGACTTCGCGGATTTACAAACTGTTACAGGCATCACTTTTCTAGTGAAGAAGATAGACGCTAGAGGTGATTCACACTCTAACGCCAGATGACTTTTCGCTCTGGCGAATGGACGTTACTCTGCAAATTCACTAAAGTGCGGATTTTACTGAACGTTACTTCTTTCGCCAGAATTGCCTTCTCCAGCTCAGACCAGTTGAAGTGCAATGGAGTGCATAGAACTTCCTCAATCTTCATGTAATAAAGTTACAAACCCTGGTGGTCTAGTGGGGGGAAAGCAGGGACGCCTGCCGCCCCCTCGGCGGGGACGCCCGCCACGAAATCTTCTTCCTTCCTAAGGCACGCGCGCCGTGCGTCTTTCCTATTTAAAGGCGCATGCGCGCTCACGTCATGACGTCAGCGCGCAATTGCCGCGAAATTCAAATGTTTAAAGGGACATTCAGGTTTAGAATCGTTGCCCGTTATAGGAGTTTGTTCCTCGTGCTTCTGAGCTTTAAGCTAAATCTGTTTTGAACCTGTTATTGATTCCTGTTGTGACCCCTGCCTGGCTTTGACGATTCTACTCTCTGTATCCTGACACTTGCCTGTTTACCGACTCCGATTCTAACCCTCGGATTGACTTCCTGGTTTGACCCTTGCCTGCCTACGCATATTCTCTGCCTGCCTCAACCCAACCTGATCTGACTACTCTATTGCCTAACGCCTTGTACTACGACCTTCAGCCCAAAGACTCTCGCTAACAGTCGTGCCCCTCTGCCTATCCAGAAGCTCTTGCCTTGCACCTCTCATTTAAGTCCTGGTGGCATCCAAGTAGCTGAGGGCTCCTCCCGAGGCCAACGGCGGTCACATTACAGGTGAAGCACGAGTCGAGACCAGGATGCTTGGCATTTGTTCTGGTGTTGGGTGCCGACCGTGACACTTCAGTTACTTACATCATATATTTTGAGTTGAAAAACTTCTAAGTCCAAAAAACACTGCCGTCTTTTCCTTTTTTTGAGGGTGATACTCAATTGACTTTATTAGGGTTTCCTTGGCATGTGTAGTTATAAGTGTAAATATTGTACAATGTATTAGATGCAGCAAGTAACATAAAGAGGTCCATTCAACTTTAAACTTCCCGCTGTATGCAAATTAGCCTGAGCACAGACCTCTAGCGAAGTTGCAATAGGCAGAATTGAATGCTAGCAATTCTTTGCTTTGATTTGCTCACATTGCCGAAGTAACGCTAGCAAAAATTCGACAGCGTCCGACGACCAGGACGAAACTTCACATTTTTTTAGTAAAATAGCATTGTCTGGGGGAATTTTTGTCTGGTGAAGTGTTGCGATGTCTGTGAAGCCATCGCTGGCAAATTTTCGACGGTTAGTAAATTTGCCCCATGGTTTCTCAGAGAAGCTTTCATTGATGCCATTATTACAACCTTTGCTACGATCAACTACATTGTTTAATCTGATTTTTTTTAATGTATTACATGCATACCTCCATCATAAAATAATTAGGTTGTATATATATATATATATATATATATATATATATATATATATATATATATATATATATATATATATATATATATATATATATAATATAAAGTTTGAATAAAATATAAATATGCATGTATAAATAAGAGTTCATGCTTTTCATAGTAAAATTCATAGTAAAATATAAAAATGTAGGATTTCATTATTTAATTTTGTTTTAGGAGAGACCATAGTAGATATGTGACTTCATCCTGGGGTTCAGTTAAGCCTTCCTGAGTCCATCTAGCAATATGCATGGCTTGTTACTGTCTTTAAATACAGAAACATCTTGCAAGATTAATGTGCACACAGTGGGATGCACCTGGTTGTCTACAGTGGCTTGATTTACTTTGACAGTAATTTAGACAAACAGAGTGGCATCAAGTCGGGTTTGTAATGTTCAATATGGAGATATAAAAATAGTAATCATTGGATAATTTTACCTGCTTGTGTATGCATTGTGTCTTACATACATATGGGTATATTGTCCTCTTAAGGAAGCATTTGTGAATGGCTACAAATTTCCATTTTTATTTAATAATAAACAGTTTCTGTTTTTAAGTGGATAATGGAGTGTGTATTCTGGATATTATAAAGCATTATTTTGTGGTTTTTGGGAGCTATTAAAGTAAGTGTCCTTTTATTCCTGTTGGAAAGTTCCAATTTGTAACCTTTTATGATAATATTTTACTTGTTTTGTGTTTACTATTAAAACAGTTACAAAATGGTTTCCCTTGAATTAATGTTATTGCATCTGTATCTAATGTTGAAGAAATGCACCAGCCACTATGTCCCCCAATCAGTTTTAGATCTCATGTTGCGGCAGACAATCACAGTTGTATAAATATAGTATGTGAAAACTTTTGAAATAGCATATGTGTATTTATTTATGTATTTAAGATACATGTAATGTTTTTTTTTTTTATATTCTTTATTTTGCATAGCAGGTTTACAAACAAGAAACCGGGCCACAGTATTCAAAACATATATGTAAGGTCACATAAAAAAAACTGTGATAATTCCTTGACACGAGAGCTGGGTAGTGGAAGGTGCAGCTACTTTGGTAAATCAGCAGTTAAATATTCAAACAGAATGTTATAATTCCCAAGCCAGGTTCTTGTGAATTTTCATATGTATTCAAGGTGAGAGAAGGTGACCTCTTTAGGAATTTATCTTCAAGTCGAAGAGTCTCTCTTCATGGCAAATTTGTTGGGAGGGTGTTGGTCTATATGCTGGGGGAAGCCACCATAAGCCCGGGATAGGAAAATCTAATGCAGATTGTTCAATTTTAATCCATTTTTTAGAGTCACAGTGATGAAACCATTCTACTACCCTACATAGTGTGGTGGCCTGCAGGTAGTGCTTAAAGTCAGGCAGACCTACAGTAGTCCACCCAGGGATTTGCTACGGAATAAAGTTTTCGTATTTAATCTAGGTCTGCTGTTAGCCCAAATAAAGTTTTATATAGCTGTGTGAAGTATATCAAACAGTTGCCTTGGGGGTTCAACAGGGATAGTATGTAACAAATACAAAACTCTCGGTAGTATATTCATATTAATTATTAATTTGGCTTAACCAGGAGATATTGGGTAGTTGACATTTGTGTAGGTTATGTGCTAGTTGTTTTGCAAGGGGCAAGCTGGGACAATTTTGCAGGTATGTGGATCCCCAGATATTTTATAGATTCCATGCTCCATTTGAATGGATAATTGGCTTTTAATTGGGTTAGGTTGGCTGCTGGCTTCAGATTTATCAAAGTTTATCTTAAAGCTACTGAAGGTCCCATATTCTCTGAACTCATGCATAAGAGACGGAAGCGACGTATGGGGTTGTGTTATGAATACTAGTAAATCGTCTGCATATAGTGCTACTTTATGCTGGAAGTTTTTTATTTGTATTCCCTTAATATTTTGGTTATTTCTTATTGCGATTGCCAAATGTTCCATCACAAATGCATACAGAATAGGATGTGCTTAATTAGAATGCCCCTAAGGACTTTTAATGTCTCCCATTTTACAGTGGGTGGGACGGGGTCCTCCTTGTGAACCTCTAAAAATGTTTGTATCTCCCTTTTAATTTCCTGAAGACATTCAGTGTTTTGAAGCAGGGATACATTCAACCTCCATGTCCAGTCCCTTTTATTACTGAGAGTATCTGCAGCCCAATCCTACTTTCTCTAACCCAATCAAGTGCATGGTCAGAGATATATAGATAATCTATTCTGCTGTACATCTGATGTACATGTGAATAATATGTATAATCTTTGTCTGCAGGATGGCAGATCCGCCATGTATCCATCAGCTGAGCATTATGTAAGGACATTTTTAATTTGCATAAGGTTTTGTATGGCAAATTTGTTTTCCCCGTTGAGGTGTCTAGGTGTGGGTCTATAACAATATTTAAGTCACCCCCAACACAATAGCCCTGTCTGCAAAATTTTCCAGATTTGTTAGTATTTCCATAAATACCTGTTGATTAGTATTTGGCACATAGCAGTTCACCACAGTTATTATTTGCTTATATAGTTCAATTTTAGCAAAGATATATCTACCGAAAGGATCAATTAATGTATCTAATAGCGTATAGAAGTGATGAAAGGCTATCACTACTCCCTTGATTTTCCTCTCAGGATTATCACTAAATGGCCAATTTGGGAAATATCTATGAGACATTTGGGGTCTATGATCCTTCTTAAAATGGGTCTCTTGCAATAAGGCTATTAAGACTTTTTGTTTTTGTAGACCTGACAATAACTGGGATCTCTTGTTTGGAGAGTTAAGACCCCTGACGTTATTAGAGCATATTATACAGTTAGCCATAATACAATTCACCAGCATATTACGGCAGTTGAGCAAGTCAATAAGAAAAAACAAGGTTTTAAACAAAGTAACCATAACGTATAGTAAATTGTACCTATCAGGTGAGAATGTTTATTTAGATATCAAGTGTTGATTGTAGAATGATATCTTAGGGTGTTCCTGCCCTAACAAAGTGGACCTATGTGGGGGCATAGGTTGGTACCAAACTTACAAGTTGACAGTCTTCCGACTGTCAGAGCCAACAGGCTTACTGTAATATATCCTCAAGACCCTAAAACAAAGTTGGAATCCATGGACTATCCCCGTGAGAAATTTTCTTACACCAGAGGGGCCCCTTTACCTTTGTAGAAAAACATGGAAAATGAAGACTGAAAAAAGGTTAAGTCCTTTTTGTCAGGGAATTATATGCTTGTGGAGCTCTTGCTTCTAAGGGTCCTCTGGGAGAGATGGAGGTTGTTCCTGGTTGGTTTAGGCAACAGGCATTTGTTTAGCAAGAAAACCTTGCTTTAATGCAAGATTCAAAGGCTGTAACTTTTTGTTCAAGATTTGTGAGATTTTTAGTGTTGTACATGACAGTTTTATCCAGCTGCACGTATTTCTTCCCAGTAGAGTTAATTGTGTTTGTACTGCTGTAATTTCGTTTTTGAGCACTACTTCAGTAGATTGCATTAATGACTTATCTGAGCGTGATGGCAAGGAGAGAATGTGCTTTCTTGGGTCATGATCTAGTGTAGCATAAGATGACAAAATTGCGGTGTTCTGGGCCTGCAATGTCTCAAGGTTTAAGTTCCCCAACACAGGTGCGGGTAATTCAGTGTTAGGTCTGTCCTGTACGCCATGGGCCAAGGGCCGACCCGCCCGATCATGCACTCCGACTAGCATTGTAGCCCCCTGCTCCACAAACTGCGCTTTCTGTTGTTGTTCTCTAGGCGGGGAAGATGGCTGCCACTTGTCGCCGTTCACCCAGCATGGCGAGTCCGCGGGTGCTGTTGGTGCTTTAGTTAATTGTGGGAGGCTCTCCAAGTCCGACGAGCTGTCTTGTCTTCCCATTCAGAGGCCCGTGTGTCTCCTTCTGCAGATTGCGATGTGTTCCAAGATGGTGCCTTGTCTCGGAGCTCTGTGCACACATTGGAGCAGGACGCGGAACGTTTCTGGAAAAATATCTTTAAGTGAGGATTTTTATGATGTCTCTTGTGACTCCTGGCATCTCTTTCCCCTTCTGGATCCACCCATAATTAGCGTAGCTTATCTGGGTCAGTTAAATAGCGAAATTGTTGGCTTTTTCTACGGAGCTAGTCTCACTTGCTACTGGTCCCGGTCGTGGCCAGACCATGCCCCCTACATGTAATGTTTAAACTGAGGTTTTTATAAATAAGATTCTCAGTTATTTTTCCTTACAGCTATTTTTCAAACATATTTAATTCCGAAATCTTACATGGGGATAGACATGTTGTTAGTTTCCCAGGTCCCAATTTTGCAATAAGAAGCAATGTTTTTTCCCACCCTAGGACAGGAAAACAATTTTAACTATCTGAATTTATCAACTGTAAAACAGAATTTGTGATCTACATTTTGAAATGTCCTTGTGGAAAACCATATGTTGGGGAGTCTACAAGGCCCCTTACTATAAGGGTGGGTGAACATAGGAACGATAGTAGTTGTGGCAAACTCCCTTCCTCAGTGGAAAGACACTTCCTGGAGGAAGGTCACCATGTGAGCCAATTATGCTTTTTGGGTATTGGAAGGATTGATACACCTAGGAGAGGTGAGGACAGGGAACTTTTGTTAAAACAACATGAGTGGATTTACAGGCTAGGTACAGCCTCTCCTAAAGGTATAAAGGAGAAATGTGACTTAACATTGTTGTTTTGAAACAAGATCTTTATTTAAGAAGTCTTTATTGTAATCTCTGCAATGGTTATTTTTGATGGTATACAGTATTCATTGACCAAAGCTTGTTGTAGGAGTATAGTGTCTAGTGTATTTTAACCCTATTTTAAATTTATTTTGATCTTTGATTTTAGCTCACTTTCACACTGATTGGTGATTACTACATGTGGAATATTGATATGATGAAGATGGATTTGTTAGAAAGTAATGAAGAATGATTAATAATTATATAATTTGCCCAGAGTACACAGTGTAGGATGATTTTATTCATTTTATATGCATTTTACATGCCCTCTTTGCACTTTATATGAATTTTTGATGCTCCTTTTTCAGTGGGCAATGTGACCATAATTACGAATATGCATTTAACACTTTATATGACTCTATGTTATCTGTATTGTGCTTTTAAACTCCATCTGTGGTATGTAAGATATATGTACTGTATGCCTCCTCTCACATGAGAGATATTTGCTGTGGTTATATTGAATAGGGGGTGTCAGTTAGGATAAGCTTCCAGTAGGTGATACATGGGAAATAAGATACAGTATGTAGAACTGGCAAGTATGCAGTGTAATAGATAGGGCAGGGAAACCATTTTTGGTTTGGGAATAGTACTGCCCATCACAACTGCCAAAGTGTCAGCAGAAGGGATGTAAGCGGAAGTGACATCACTTCTTGTTATGACTCCCTGCTGTTCTTCATTGCTATTTAAGGTATTATTATAAAGAGCTATTTGGGCTATAGACACTAATCCCTTTGATAAAAAACTTAGGGGGATATTTACCAAGAGTGAAGGTAGAGATCTCCACAGTCCGCAGAGTGAAATACCGCCTCTCTCCATATGTGATATTAAAGGTGAATTTATAAAATGATGATAGTGAAAGTTCACTATTTGATGAAAAAAGCCTTTAAAATCCCATAGAAATTAATGGAGAGAGGTGGTATTTCACTCTGCGGACTATGGAGATCTCTAACATTACTCTTTAATAAATATACCAGTTAGGGACAGATTTATCAAAGGTTGAAGTGAAACTGTAAATTTAAAAAATTGAATTTCAAGCTAATTTTTGTATTTTGTAAATTTCGAAATTTATCATGTACTGTGTTTAAAAAGTTTACTTTGACCATTTGCCATCTAAAACCTGTCAAATTGCTGTATTAGCCTATGGGGGATCTCCTAGAACCTATTTGGAGTCAATTGGTGAAAAAAAAAACGGACCTATTCATTCGAAAAACAGACCTATTCGGCCAAAAAAAATTTTGATTTCATTTCGGTTGGTCTTTTTGAATTTAAATGTTGACGTTTTTCAAATTCGAAATTCGACCTTTGATAAATCTGTCCTTAGTGTCTGAAATGTTGGGGTATTCTGCCACACACAACTTTATCTACCTTGCAAGCTGAGTGCTTGAATCTAAATCATGACAGAATCTCTTTAACTGACACATGGACAGAATGGATCTGCATTTCAGGGTTAATTTTTGATCTATACTGGCAACAATGAAAGGGTTATTAATAATGGTGGTATAAATTATTTAATTGTTCACAAGTCAGGATGACAAATTAGGCAAGTAATGTGATATATCATATTTTAGGAGAACATATTAATTAATCATACTTCATTAGTTTGTTAGATCATTTGCTACAAATGACATGGTTCAAAACTATTTAGAAAAATATAGATAAAGAAACTGATATCAGATGAATTATGAGCAAATTGGATTATGCTAATTTGCATAATGAATGAAATATTAACTGTCAAAATAAGAGTAATATATATTAAATGAATACATACATACATACATACATATTCAGCATGTTTGTAAGGATCCTAGTAGTAAATTATTTGTAGGCAATTTGGTTGTGAAATTTTTAACAGATGGATGTTAAATTTTCCTCTGATTCCTTTCAATGAAATGAGATCTGGTATAAGCTTTTATGTTGAGTGCTGTAAACATTAATTTGCCTGCTTAATTCACGAGTCACAGCAATATAGATTGTCACAAAAATTAAAAGCAGATCACACATAAAAAGCTTGTGTTTTAGAATCATCTCGTTCATTAAATTGTTGCTTCTTTATAACATTTTGAAACTTTTGCTAGTGAAGGCCAGGCGCTGTAGTTTGATGTGACTGCTTTAAACAACAAGCTAAAACCTTCAATATAAATACTTTCAGCACATCTGCTAATTCAATTTCACCAAGCTGTGGAGCTGATTTAAGTATGAAGAGAGTCTGAAATTTCATTGAATGACATAAAATCTTATTAGGTCTGACCCAAAAGAATAAAATATAAATTACCGAAAGGCTTGAAATCTGTTAAGAACTATTTTTCAAATCTAGCTTATTATGGAGGATGTTCCCAGCCACATGGGATCAAAATAAAGCTCATCATTTCACAGTATTAAAATGCCAACATGAATACTGAGACATCAGTACCATAATTTATTTAAAAAGAAACAAAGAGAAAAGGCAATAGCTATATTAAGAGAATCCAGACAAAATTGGAATGCTAAGATTTTCTGTGCAGCAAGGTTATGGGATAGTGTAGTGTAATTATAAAAAATATTGTTAAAAATAGGTATTTAATGGGTAGATTATAAGGGCCGTTATAAAGTATGCATTTAGACACACAGCCCTACCCTTTTGACCACTGGAATGAACAATGAACCATCCATGGCAAGTATGCCAAATGTACATATAAAGTTTGCTCCAAATGGCTACCAACAATATAACAGGAGCCATCAAGGCATGTTTTTTTTTTAGCCAGTGTTGACTGGCCTGCTTTCAGTTTGGCCTGAAAATCCATTTGTATAATGCAAATGCTCTGGAATATAGTTTTTATAAAAATCTTGATAATGGGTATTGAGTTTATCTGTGTAGCTGAGCTTGATGCTACTTATAGTGAACCATGGAGAACAACAGAGACAAAAAATATCAGTAACTAAACATTTGAATGCAACACAAAAATGCTTCCAGATACGACAATCTACTTTCTGGATATCTGGTTTCTATAGCAACTCCTAGGGGAAATTATGGGAGTAACCACTAAAACTCCCAGTAACTACTTAATACAATTAAAATACTCAACTAAGGCTAATTAAACTCTAGTAAATAATATTGTGTTATAAGATGATGCTGTTTGTTTTTCTCTATATTTCAGAGCTTTTTAAATAAAACATAAAAAAAAAATAATTTCATAATTCTGGAAGAACCTTTAATCTTTTTAACATACATATGTGAACAGCAAATTTATATTGTTCAAAAGGAAATCAAAAGAAAGTATGTCATAGTTTAAACATGGACGTCTCTTTATGAAACTTGTTTGGAATTGAAAATGTCCAGTAAATTTCCAGTTACAAAATATAAATTATGTGTTCATGAAAAATAGATAACTGGACTACTTGGAATCAGTATTCATGTGCACTTGTTTATTAAAAACTAGATTCTCAAAAACCTGATTGTGTGAAATCACACGCCCGCTCACTTCCAGGTTTGTTGCTGCACGTCATGACCTTATTGAATTTTGGCGCAAAATATTCCTGGATGCATTATTCTGTGTATATTCACTTGTTGCTGATCCTGCCTGTCGTCTAATCTGTTGCCTGTACTGATCTTTGCTCGTTTCCTCTATTCTTCCCTGGTACTGCGACATTGGTGTATTTTGTGACTCTGACTATTCTCTTGTTTACTGAATCCGTACTGCCTCTCCTATTTAGTTTGACCCAGCCTGTGCCCCAGACTACGCTTCTTGTTCTCCATTCCTGAATGACGAGTGGTTCCCTTGCCTGCCCAGAACTCTATCCCTGGTCCTCTCACGCTAAGCCCTGGCGGCGCCCGAGTAGTGGAGGGCTCCTCCCAAAGTGAACGATTTGACAAGCCTTCTGTTAACTCATTTGTACTCATTGGACAGACATAATATCAAAGGCTATTGTGATACTAAGCTCTATAGTTAGTATAGGTATGGGTACAGTATATAGAATTTAATTAAAAGTAGGGAGGGGTGTATGTATGGATGCTGGGTTTTCATTTGGAGGGGTTGAACTTGATGGACTTTGTCTTTTTTCAACCCAATTTAACTATGTAACAATGTAACTATGTACTGATTTATTTTTCTCATCTGCTTAGCACCCACAGACCAATGGCCAGAAAAGAACAAATCAGTCTTTAGAGCAATACCTCAGGTGTTATGTTTCTAGTAATCAATCTCTCTGGTCAAATTTTCTTCCATGGGCTGAGTTTTAGTTGAATAATGCCACCCACTCACCTACTGGAGAATCTCAGTTGTTTGCTGTTTTTGGTTACAATATTTTGTTGTTTTCTTTCTCAGGTCAGTCCTCTGAGGTTCCTGATGTGAATTCTCTGGTTGACTACCTGTGAGATGCACCAGGAGATTGCTGAAGTCCCTTACCTCCTGGCGTGTCTCTGCAAGGCTGTTGGTGCGCAGGCGCACACTTCCGGGTCCGCAAGTAGGATGACGCTGCTGCTTGACGCTGAACGTCATGACGCTGGTGCCAGGATGTCACCAGAGGCGCCAAATTTGAATCTTTGGCGCCAAGACGCCAATCTTCCATTTTGATGGTGCCCAAGCTGGTTTCAGCTCTCTGTTCCTGCCAAAGAGTTTTGATTCTGATTTGATTTTCTGGTTTTGACCTGACGTGCGACTTTGCCTGATAGTGACTACATCTTCTCTAAATCCCTGCCAGTATCTAGTTACGCAACTTCCGTATTGGTTTCCGCAGCAGAAAGCCCGGGGCCCCAAAAGGACATTGTGAACCCGGGATATACAGGGTCCACCTGTGCGTCTGAAGGTAACCATCGCTGTGCAAGGTTCCCGATAACGTGAATGTTACACTAACCTTTCTGAGATTTGGATTAAAGATTAGGGTTAAAGATTCATTGTCCACCGCAGTAGCCGTTCAAATGAGGGCTTCTGACAGACATTGTAAGAAATCTCCTGAGTACAAGTTTGGTGATACAGTATGGCTATCTTTTAAGAAAATTTCTTTGAATTCCTTCCGCCAAGTTAGGGCCTAAGTTTATTGGTCAATTCCTGTGTCTGGGATCATCAATCCTAGTACTGTCAGAATAGAGTTTCCTCCTGAGTTTAAGATTTATAACTCTTTCCATGTTTCTTTATTAAAGCCTGCCAAAACTGTTGACAGTTGTCTCCTTCTCCACCAGTTTCTGTGGAAGGTCAACCTGAGTACGATACTTGGTACACAGGCTTGGTACAAAGGCTCATCTTTTCCAGAGGTAAACTAAAGTATTTAGTCAATTGGAAAGGCTATGATCCTGAGGAGAGATCTTGAGTTCCTGCCTCTAATGTTCAAGCTGATAGACTTATTAGACAGTTTCATGCCAGGTTTCCTAATAAACCTAGGGGTCCAGTGGCCCCCTCTAAAGGGGGATAATGTGAGGTTACCAGGTGGTCTAATGGGGCCAGGGGGCCAGTGGGGATGCCCACCATGCTCCTGGTGGGGACCCTTGCCGCACTCCAGGCTGAGACATCCACAGCCCTTATCTTGTTCTCCATTCCTGAACGACGAGTGGTTCCCTTGCCTGCCCAGAACTCTCTCCCTGGTCCTCTCACGCTAAGACCTAGCGGCACACGGGAGTGGAGGGCTCCTGCCAAAGTGAAAGGTGGTTATTATAGGCAGAAGATTGAGCCGTGAACAGGACCTTGGGGTTTGTTCTGGGTTTGGGATACCAATTGTAACACTGCTATAGTCTCTATGTACTTGTGAATGTGTTTTACCGTGGTTCCCTGGTTTAATTCATATTTGCTAGTTTTATTTAGTATTTTAATATGCTTCACAAGAGTTGCAAAGTATGATTTTATCGTAAAGAATAAAAAAAACTGCATACATTATTTGGCAAAAGTGTTCATTTTTTATTATTGACACATTATATTTCTTTGCGAATTAACTAGAAAAATGTACCTTTTGTGGACATGTATTATATATTTTGGATTTGCTAAAGTGGAGTTATTTTTGTAAAGTATGCTTAAAAAATGATCTCAAGTGCTCTTGTCAGTTTGGCATCTGTGCAGGCCATATGTTTGTTTAACTACCCATATTTAGTATGATCATGCTAAGTATTTAAAAGACTTGGAAACAGAATTTTATGTAAATAATACAACTAATTATATTTATCTACTTAAATGTTAATACTTGATAAATAAATTGCCCCCTATTTTATCCAAATAAATCTAGTAGTTATAAGCAGTGAGCAGGTAGGGCCTGGCACTCACAATTCACTGCTGCTAGTTTGTGGCGGACAGCGGACTTTAAAGTTCGAAGTTTGGGCAAGTTGATTCTTTCTTGCAGACCCCCAGGTCCAGGCACCCTTGTGTCACCGGTCCCACTGCTACCATTGGGTCTGCTGTACTATAAATATCCTCTTGGAGGTAAGTTAAAAAAAATAGATTTTCCGAGGAAAAACAAGTTTTTAAATAAGTTGGAGAACATTTTAAAGTATGCCTCTTACTGTTCATTTAACCTTTTAAGTGCCAGCAGAATTTCACATTTTGGTTACGCGAAATGCCAGCCGTTTTTGAAACATTTTGTGCTCTCTCACTTTAGGGGCATTTTCTGAGGGGAAACCTATAGTTTACCTAGGAAAACTATACATTGTTTTTTTCGGTAGAAACTGAGCTTTCTAAATCTGCCTGAGTTTTCATGTATTTCCACCTGTGCAAAAAAATTTATAGTGCTAAATACCAAAAAAAAAAGAAAAATTACCATTTTTCATCGTATATCAATTTATACCAGAAAAATATTTCATTTTACGGAGGAAAATCCAACTGATTTGGAAAGCCTTATGTCTCTCGAACGTGCCAATACCAGATATGTATAGTTTTAGGGAGATTTAGGACTTCTGTACCTCAAAAACTCCCGGCAGTATATTAACGAATTTTGAAAGCACTAAGGCAGAAAACGGCATGCTTTAGATTCCAAGGCAAAAAATCCTGAAACCGTAGGTTTACCCCAGAAAACCATACATTTTTGAAAAGTACACATTCTGCCGATTACAAAATGGGTAACTATGTCTCTCTACTCCCAACTACCAAACATAAAAGCTTGTCTGAACATAGCGGTTTTTCATAAAAAAATTCAAAATTCTGAAAAATCATTTCAAAGATTTTATTTTGCTGCTCCGCATATCCCAAACTATATTAGGTACCAAGAAAAAGCACCTGAAATATGATTGCCAGGGGTCCACTGAACAGTTTGATACCCATTATGCATAGGTTTACCAAAGTATCTGGCATTTAGAGACACCAATATGAAGTTAGCACATCCAAATTGTTCAGGACTTTACTTCAGCTACTGAGAAATCAACACATTGACTGCATTTTTTGTGGGGTAAAAACACAGAAATATATGTTTACCCCCCAAAACCCATATATTTTTGGAAAGTACACATTCTACTGAAGCTAAAATGGGTACCCATGCCTTTCTGCTCCAAACTACTGAGTCGCAAGGCTTTCCCAAAATTGTCGGTTTTGGTGAAATATCTGAAAATTGCCTCAAACCTTCAGCTTCCCAGCACCATATCGCCCATGTATCATTACGTACTAAGAAAAAGCACCCTAAATATGATTGCCAGGGTTCCTCTGAACATTTTGGTAGTCATTGTTCATAAGTTTACCAAAGTATCTGGCATTTAGAGGCCCCAAAATGAAGTTAGCGCATACAAACAGTCCCATGGGTAACTTCAGCTAATGAAAGAGCAACACATTGACTGCATTTTTGTGGGGTAAAAACACAGAAATATATGTTTACCCCCCAAACCCATACATTTTTGGAAAGTACACATTCTACAGAATCTAAAATGGGTACCCATGCCTTTCTGCTCCAAACTACTGAGTCGCAAGGCTTTCCCACAATTGTCGGTTTTGGTGAAATATCTGAAAATTGCCTCAAAGCTTCAACTTCCCAGCACCATATCACCCATGTGTCATTATGTACTAAGAAAAAGCACCCTAAATATGATTGCCAGGGTTCCTCTGAACATTTTGGTGGCCATTGTTCATAAGTTTACCAAAGTATCTGGCATTTAGAGGCCCCAAAATGAAGTTAGCACATACAAACAGTCCCGTGGGTAACTTCAGCTAATGAAAAATCAACACATTGACTGCATTTTTGTGGGGTAAAAACACAGAAATATATGTTTACCCCCCAAAACCCATATATTTTTGGAAAGTACACATTCTACCGAATCTAAAATGGGTACCCATGCCTTTCTGCTCCAAACTACTGAGTCGCAAGGCTTTCCCACAATTGTTGGTTTTGGTGAAATATCTGAAAATTGCCTCAAAGCTTCAACTTCCCAGCACCATATCACCCATGTGTCATTACGTACTAAGAAAAAGCACCCTAAATATGATTGCCAGGGTTCCTCTGAACATTTTGGTGGCCATTGTTCATAAGTTTACCAAAGTATCTGGCATTTAGAGGCCCCAAAATGAAGTTAGCGCATACAAACAGTCCCGTGGGTAACTTCAGCTAATGAAAAATCAACACATTGACTGCATTTTTGTGGGGTAAAAACACAGAAATATATGTTTACCCCCCAACCCCATATATTTTTGGAAAGTACATATTCTACAGAATCTAAAATGGGTACCCATGCCTTTCTGCTCCAAACTACTGAGTCGCAAGGCTTTGCCAAATTTGGCGGTTTGGGTGAAATATCTGGAAATTGCCTCAAAGCTTCAACTTTCCAGCATCGTATTGTCCATGTATCATTACCAGCATAAAGCATCCTAAAAATAAACATAGGGGTCTACTAAACAGTTTGATGCCCAATGTGCATAGATATACCAAACTATGTGGCGCACAGAGATCCCCAAATGACAACATGTATAGACATTTTCACCGCTGACGCACTGGCTGCTGCAATATAACCACCCGGTGTGTGTATTATGCGACATTAGACCACCTAACAGTACAGAGACCCCAGAAAACCATATATTTTCAGAAAGTACACATTCGGACGAATCCAATATGGGTAAATAAGTGTTTCTACTGCAAACTGCCAAACTGCAAAGCAATGCTGAACATAACGGTTTTTATCAAATTTCTGAAAATTGTCACAAAGCTTGAATTTTACCCCATTATATGCCCCACATTTCGTAACTTATCAGCATAAAACATCCTAAATATGAACGCCAGGGGTCTACTGAACACTTTGATGCCCAATATGCATAGATATACCAAACTATGTGGCGCACAGAGACCCCCAAATGACAATAGTGTATATACATTTTCACGGCTGACGCGCTGGCTGCTGCAATATAAGCACCTGGTGTGTGTAATATGCGACATTAGACCCCCCTAACAGTACAGAGACCCCAGAAAACCATATATTTTCAGAAAGTACACATTCTGACGGATCCAATATGGGTAAATATGTGTTCCTACTGCAAACTGCCAAACTGCAAAGCAATGCTGAACGTAACAGTTTTTATCAAATTTCTAAAAATCGTCACAAAGCTTGAATTTTACCCCATTATATGCCCCACATTTCGTAACTTATCAGCATAAAACATCCTAAATATGAACGCCAGGGGTCTACTGAACACTTTGATGCCCAATATGCATAGATATACCAAACTATGTGGCGCACAGAGACCCTCAAATGACAATAGTGTATATACATTTTCACGGCTGACGCGCTGGCTGCTGCAATATAAGCACCTGGTGTGTGTATTATGCAACATTAGACCCCCCTAACAGTACAGAGACCCCAGAAAACCATATATTTTCAGAAAGTACACATTCTGACGAATCCAATATGGGTAAATAAGTGTTTATACTGCAAACTGCCAAACTGCAAAGCAATGCTGAACATAACGGTTTTTATCAAATTTCTGAAAATCGTCACAAAGCTTGAATTTTACCCCATTATATGCCACACATTTCGTAACTTATCAGCATAAAACATCCTAAATTTGAACGCCAGGGGTCTACTGAACACTTTGATGCCCAGTATGCATAGATATATCAAACTATGTGGCGCACAGAGACCCTCAAATGACAATAGTGTATATACATTTTCACGGCTGACGCGCTGGCTGCTGCAATATAAGCACCTGGTGTGTGTATTATGCAACATTAGACCCCCCTAACAGTACAGAGACCCCAGAAAACCATATATTTTCAGAAAGTACACATTCTGACGAATCCAATATGGGTAAATAAGTGTTTATACTGCAAACTGCCAAACTGCAAAGCAATGCTGAACATAACGGTTTTTATCAAATTTCTGAAAATCGTCACAAAGCTTGAATTTTACCCCATTATATGCCACACATTTTGTAACATATCAGCATAAAACATCCTAAATATGAATGCCAGGGGTCTACTGAACACTTTGATGCCCAATATGCATAGATATACCAAACTATGGATATATAGTATATAAAATTTACAAGGCAAAACAAAATAAGGCAGTAAAGAGTGAAATGCAAAAAAATCCAATAAAACCACAAAAATCAATGTTTTTTTATCCAGACTAGTGTTATCGGCTGTCAGAATCACAGTTTGAATATTTTAGCTGGGCCAAACAGGTTCTACGGCTAGAAACAAGTGAACACAACATATGCAGAGCTGAAAATGCAATAAAATGGCTAAAAATTCAATAAAATGGCTAAAAATGCACCAAAATACCCAAAATTGCAATATAATCACCGAAATAACATACAAAAGGTATTGCACAGTACGGTTAGCGAATACGCTATTCGTAATGGCAATAAAACATTTTTTTCAGCCAAAAAAAGAGACGATGCGATAAGAAAAAAAAAAAAAAGCCACAATGCCAAACCTTTTCTGACTGCTAGGAACATTTTACTGATAATCACAAAAGTGTATTTTCTTTTTTTGACCTTATTATTGTAATTTGCGCTTGGGATTATTCATTCAGTTGTTAGCAGGGTTGTATTTGGCCCTGCTGGTCCAGACCTGTTATTGACGCTGACCACCAACCTCCCAGACCTTGGTCTTGACTGTGAGCAGGAAACAAGGTACAAGCGGGAGTGGTGGAGGGGGGGGTTGCGGCTAGGGCAGGCCTGGCATAGTACAGCTGATGAGCCGCAACACCCCACAGAGCGAACAGAATTGTGCTCACCTGCTCATAGACCAAACAACTGCATTTTCTGTTTTTGGATTTCCCATATAGATATTTTAACACTCTGCCCCATAGAGATATATAAATTTTTAGTCCTGAAACGTATATATTTTTTTTATTTCAGTAACACATGTGTTTTTACATCCCTGGTAATCTATTTGCAGAATGCTGACACTAAAAATGGTTAAAAATACAGAAATCATGACCCAGAAAAGGATCACTGCATATGCTATTGTTATGTAATGTAGAGAGGTGCAGTATGCATAGTGAATGTCTTAAGCTAAATACAGAAGACAATTATGCATATCATCCTCAATTGCTTTTTGAGTAAAACTATTCATATTTTTATTGAGATCATACAGTATTCTGCACTGTATCATTATTTGCAACTTATATTTCAGACATAATTGGTGCGGCATCTTACCAAGTTGCAGAAAGACCATTTATGACAATTTGAAAAGTGTTGTGGCATGATATAGGTAATTTAGGGCCACAACTGAGTGCATTTGTGTGCAAATAGAGGTGATGGGCTTACATTACTTTTCATTAAAGGAGAACTAAAACTTAATTAAAGAAGTAGAGCAATGTTGTACATTATGTTTTGGGCTTCTGTACCAGCCCATGGCAAATAAAGCCCTTTAGCAGTGCAGGTGTGTGCCTCCAAAGATGTCACAGTAGTTCTCCATCTTCTTTTCAGCTGATTCACTGCACATGCTCTGTGCTGCTGTCATTTATTAAACTAATGCAGAATATACTGCAAACAAAATATAAATGTGACAACATAATGTTGATCAGTAAATACTTCAGATTATACTTACATGTCAGCTCAGAAACCAGTACAATTAGCATTAGAATTAATACTCAGTCTTCTAGCATCAGCTTATATGACAGTAGAACTTATTTTTCTGCTTGATGATTTGTGATGACCCCTGAGCTTAGCTTCTCAACAGCTGCAACAAAGTATTGCAGATACTCCTAACAAAATCCAATATGGGAAACTCCGTTGACAACTTTAAACCCCATGATCATTACTGCTATAGAGATACTGAAACGTTAAGCTAGTTCAATAAGTACAGTATATTAAATATGATACTTTGAAGCCATAATGATTTTTAGGTTTTAGTTCTCCTTTAAAGGTAATAGAATTCATGCACATTTCTTGCATTGCATAGTAGCTGATCACATGAATTGTGCACAAGTGCACCTATAAATGCTGGGGGGCCATGGAGCTACAATACCACCATCCTGGACATGGTAAGGGTCATTTACATACTGTACCTTTTTTCATAGGGCACAATGCATACAGCCATAGGCGTCCACAGAAAATTTTCCGGGGGGGGGGGGCAAGGAAGAAAACATGTTAAACAAATGACTTGTACCCATATTTTGGTTTCCACACAAAACTAATAACAGCTTTTCTATAAATACTGTATATAAAGTAGGAACTGTTGCACATGTATAGCATTGCCATTCTATTAGTGACACAAACTCATTGTTTGCCAGGACAGCACTTGGTCTTTTCTACTTCTAAGCACAATTACTAGCCAGCGGTTTGTAGAATGTTATTCCTCTAGAGTTCTGGTTGCAGCTGGATACATACAGTGAAGCCTCCAATTTACATAGACTAATTTTAAGTTTTTCCATATGTTATACAATTTTTTCTGGTCCCACCAATATATAATGCATAATACATTTCACTGACTTTACACCATTTTTTCTGGTCCCCCGAAAAATGTAAAATGGGGGTTCTACTATACATAAAATAGATTAACAACAACAGGTAGAGGTTGTGCAAAATGTCACTAGCATAGAATCTATGTTTATACATTCTTTTTCAGTCTATGGGAAAGTTGTATTGTTCCCAGAGTGGCAGAAGTGTTAAAAGATAAGAGTCATACAAAAAGAAACAATGAGGTGGATGCCCATGCATGCAGCACGTGCATCCTAAAGAATCAGACTTGCATATCACTCTTACACCAAAAGCTACAAACAGCCAGTAGAAGTGCAAGTGCATGGTGTGAATTTTAACTGAATTACTCCTGAAAACTACATTTTGCACACTGTGCTCAGTAGCTAAAAGCCCCTTGAAATCTTTAGCTGAAGGCACAGTTACAGTAAATCCTATTGTGCTGGAAAGCAGGCTTAGAGGGTTATTTATTAAAATCTTAATTTTTCAAATTATTTAAATAAAAAAAGTCAGACCGAACTAGAAACTACTATTGGACCTTATTTATTATTAAAAAAAGGCACAATTTAATCTGATCAGGGGAAAACTTAATAAAATTGAGAGAAAACACAAACCGTATGAATTCAGAGAATCAAAGGTTTTTCCTGAATCATAAGATTTTTTTGTTTTTTTCCAGAAAAGCCTGAATTTTTGCCTGAAAAAGTTGGATTTTTGGGCTATATCCAGCACAGACCACAGAAACTTCTAAATATCACAGGGATCTCTCCTATTGACTTGTATACAACCTCGGCAGGTCTGAGATGGCATCATTTCGGATTCTGACTTTTTGCAGCATCGGACTTCCCGAATCTCAAAAAATTTGAGTTTAAAAAAAAAAAACAGAAAATCTTTGCACCAAAAAGCCAGACCGAACATAAGTAAATAACCCCCTCAGAGTAAATGCAACTTCTGCCTGCAGTGTTACTAAAACATATTTCAATTCAAAATGATTATCATATGTTATAGCTGCCATTCGTTTTGCTGACCCATAGTAGCCAATTCATTTTATAGTCAGTTAAAGCCTTGCCCAATTAAGGCTAATAGCTAGACATGCTGATTTATCCATTTGACATTTGTCTCCCACCAAAGTATAAAATATGCAGGGCAAAGGGGATGGTGAAAGTTTGTGGCAATATTAGTTATATTTTAGTTGCTATCACTAATTAGAAGAACATTTGCTATGATTTAGTTACTGAAAGTGAAGAGGATCATGGAGAATATAAAACGCTAATATAAGAAAACTACCAAATGAAAAGTTGAGAGTTTATTTGTGAGTGCTTTTATTTCAAGGGTATATGCCTAGCTGCACTGTTTGTAAGAATGTAACTAATACGTTTTAGTACAGCAATAAATTACCATTGAATAGCTTATTTCTATATGACAATTTTAAATTGTCAATTTTTTATTTTAGATTTTTTTTTGTATATTAGAAAGATGAATCAAAACAGTGCATTGGGTGCTAATAAAGGTTTGGGAAAAAGCTGTTGTAGAGGTGAAAAATGAATAGGAGAATGTTATGGCATCCTTCATATGATGGTAATGATCATGAAGATGCCACTGCAATACCTCCCATGACCTTTTCTTGACATAATATGAACATGAATGATTACAATGGCTTCTGTTATCAAGACTGCACACTACCAGCATTCACAAGTAAGATACCCAATGTAAATAAAACAGAAGAATACATGATTATGACACTGTCATTGTGTAACTAAAGTGGATTACTCATTGTCTTAAGTTTTGTAGAATATAGTAAATTAATGAAATGTTGTTAAACTGTATTTAATCAATATTTATAGATGAAAAGGCTGAAATTTAAGTTAAATATACAGTATGCATTCACGTGTGTGTGTGAAGCAACTGAAAAAACTGTTATTTTTGGTGAAACTAAACGGGTCAAATTCTCCCATCGCTAGTTATTAGGTGACTGGATAAAAGGTTTGATAGCAAAGTAAGATAATATATTTTTCACTGCTGTACAGGTCTGTAACAAGCTGCTTGGAGTTGAACCAGGGATCTGGTGTCACTGTTCTGTCTGCATGTCTACTGTGCTACAGTATGTGAGCAGACAGCTAAAGCCCTGCTTCACACCTATTACTTCCCATGTAATTGTGAGTAGGCTTGGCTTATCTAAAATAAGTAATTATAAAACAACTGGACTTGCTGAGTAATTATTGAAGATGTTTCACTGCTCATCCGAGCAGCTTCTTCAGTTTAACTGACTAGAGTTAATCTGACTGGTGTAGTAAATTCTCATCATATAAACTCTTCCACTAATCCAATCACAATGGCACATTGTAACTCTTCAAAGGTGACATCTGAAATTTACAGAGGTGTTGATTCTGTGTAGTTACTGTAATAGGATTACCAATGTATCATGCAACTCCTAGAAACAGGCGTTACTTGTGAGAGTTGCATGAATGGATTTGTGAAGTGTTCTACAAATGTTAGAACAGCATTTGTATGTATGTGGTGTCGAAGGCCCCCGCCTCTGTTCAGGGATGGTTTCTCCACCTTGACATGAATCGCCTCTTTCATGCCTCGTTCAGAACACTTCACACACACCAGTCAGTTGAACTCCAGTCAGCTGAACTGAAGAAGTTGCTCAGATGAGTAGTGAAACATCTTCAATAATTACTCAGCAACTCCAGTTGTTTTATAATTACTTATATTAGATATACAATGACCTGGATGAATGAAAATCTTCATAGCCATAGGCTTGGCTTGTTTGCCCTGTTGTCAATCTAGCCACAGGTGACCTGTGTAAGCTATTAAACTGCCAATAAAAAACACTACACTGCAATGACTAATTTGCCCAATGTAGAGCTATGTTCCATAGTTCCTGGGTCTGATTTTCTGTTCCTGACCTTTGCCTGTTTTTGACCTTGCTGTATTGCTGCCTGAACCGACCTTTGCCTGTTTGACTACTCTTCTGGATTCTGACTTGGTACCATGTTACTGATTGGTTTTGACTCTGGCCTGGTAATCCTGACTATGCTCCTGGTTTCTGATTCTGTACTGTCCCTGCCTGCTTCACATCTGCACTCCCTATGTTCCCAATCTTTCCTGTACATGTTAAGTGAAAGGTGGTTGTTAGAGTAGAAGTGTGAGCCGGGACCCCAGGACCTTGAGTTCTGAGTTTTATATAAGATAAGCAATATTTAAACCATATTTTTACAAATAAAACACCTAAATTAACACTTATCTGCATTACTCCTTGTGAGATGTTATTTCAAATATGACCTATCTATCCAAACAACAACCAAGATCAAAACACTTAGCAAGTTCAACGGTCAGTTTATAAGCACACCATTCTACACAAGCATCCTATAACCGGCCATTCAGCTTTTCATGCTGTGTGAAACCTGGTTGTGACACAAGTCTATACATTCCTGCTTAGGTAAGGTATATAGTGTGGGCAATAGACATGGGGCCAGGTTTAAATTATCCTTTGTTCAATGTACAGTGATAAATTGGTCTACTGCTGAATTTCTTTTTAAACCTGTAATTGGAATCCTAACTGCAAATGACAATGAGTGGTGTCTAAAGATACTGTACGTTTAGATAAGCAGATACATATTGGAACAGATTATTTGGTGGTTATGGTTAAATAGCCTGTAATGGCATTTCCTGAAGAGATGAAGTCAATTCCATTTGTGTGTGACTAACATTTGACATCTGCAACTGATTGAGGTAATATATTGGCTTCAAGCAATAATGAAATATATTTGTAGTAGACAATATTCTTCCCAGACAAGGTAAGAAATCCAATTTCTTTCTATAACTAGTCAATTAAATGGACAACAACATTGGTATAGGCATAAACAGAGTTGGAATAAACACTGAACACATCCGTGGGTAATTTGAAGGGTCTGGTAAGTGCATACAATTCAGTAGCATAGGGAGAAAATTTGAGATTCAGATTCTAAAAATGGAGATTGAATGAGTAACAACATAAGAAACAGCAAGGTTGCAGAGGAAAAAGTGATTAATGGATAGTTAGCAGCCTGCATTTTTATTAAAAATTGACAGAAGCCATAACTATGATTTGCTTATTTGAAGCAGCATAGTTGCTGGACGATGGACATTAGGGAGGTATTTTTTAAAACTAAATTTTTTCTTATTTTTATTTAAAAAAAAAAATCAAACTTCCAACCACAAATGGCTTTGTTAATTAATGAATCCAAACCAAAACAGCACGTGCCAGAAAAGTCATGACAAAATTGTGCAACAAATCAAATGTTTGCTCGAAAATCAAAATTTTTTTGAATTGTCATACAAAAGCCAGAATCAAAATGCCTGAAAACATCGAAGATCATGAAAGCAAGAAACATCTTCCAATTGTAAAAGGGACATCTGTCATTGACTTCTACATGACTTGGACAGATATTTTTGTTGTATAATACATCTCAAAAAAGCTTTTTTCAGTTACTTTTTTCTGACAAAAATCCCTACCAGAAAAAGTTGACTGATCATACTGGACTGCTTAAAATCAATTAAGACTTTTTGTGGTGTTCATAATTTTTTTCCGCTAGGAATTGTCTGAAAAACTCACATTTTTAGAGGTTTTTCAAGATATTTGTATTTTTAGTTCATCCTTCAGCTTTTTTTTTTTGTTTGCACTATTTATATTCAGGCATTTTAATAAATTCAATGAAAATAATGATTTTAAAGTTTGTGAATGTTGTCATGGTTTCAAAAAAGTAGTAAGCCACTAAAATCTGACCTTTAATAAAATAAGCCTCCACGTGTTTTTTTTTTACATTACCCCCTTTGAATCATAATTGTGATCAGTTGCAACTTTTCAAATGTTACGAGTTAGAAAATACAGGATACCCAAAGCATTGGACAAGTAATTCAAAAAGTGAAGAGTGACTGAAGTACTGACCAAAATTAAATTTAATGAGCACACCACTAAATATAGCACAATACATTTATTCAATATTTTGTGGTCCATAGCAGAAACTAAACTATATGAAAAAAAGTTTGCACACACTGTCTTTTGATTCATGGACAGAAGCAATTGAAGCAAGTTACAATTTGAAACTGGAATTTGAATTTACAATATTTACTGTGGAACATCGATAAATCTGCCCTTGCGTCTACATTTAAAGTTAAAAAAGAAAAAAGAAAGAACTGGCTATATAACTGCAAATGGTGTCTGTGTATTAACTTGCATTTGTTTTATTTTGTACTGGTTAAAATTGTGTTACACCATCCTGGCCAACCCCATGTGCCATAGGTTATACTGTACATCCTTACCTTCTTACCTTACCTTACCTTCTTGGCCATCTTGCTGACAGTAGTGTAGCAATTACTGCTGGTGGAAATCCCTTTTGTTTCCAGATACTGGATTCAACAGAAAAGCCATTAAATTCAGTTTGTGTATGTCTGGGTACCAGGATGGAGTCAGTAGGTTCAGTAGTAGAGGTAACCAGAATGAGTGGTCTGCTAGCATAGTTATCCCGTCTGCAAACCAGCTTTGTGCCGGCCATGCTGGTGCTACTAGAATTGTCAGAATCCTTTCCTGTTGAATCTTTGTGAGGGTCCATTGTAACATAGGAATGGGTGGAAAGGTATAGGCCACCTGGAAAAACCAAGGTGTAGCGAGCACGTCTACAGCCTGGAGTGCACCATCTGTCTGTAAGCATGTGAAACACTGTGTCCTTTCGTTTCCATTCTCCTGGGTCTAGAGTGTTGTGGCTGAGATAGTCCGCCTGCCAATTTTGAAGACCGGGAATGTTCATGTCTATGGGAAACGTCGAGTGTTCCTCCGCCCAGTTGATTATTCTAGAAATCTCTGTCATTGCTGCTGCGCTTCTTGTACCTCCCTGCTTGTTGAGATACGCGACAGCACTGCTGTTGTCCCACTGTATGCAAACATGAGTTGCTATGAGGAATGCTGACCAGTGCGTGAGGGCATTGAAGATTGCTCTTATTTCTAGAATGTTTATGCAAAGCCTTTGTTCTTGAGGATTCCAGAGGCCTTGGCATGATCGGTGCTACCATGCTGCTCCCCAGCCTTTGAGGCTGGCATCCTTGGATATGACCAGTGGAGCTGGTAGATGCCACAGTTTGCCTTTGGAGAGATTGTCTTCCTTGGACCTCCAGTAGAGGCTGTTGTGTACCACATTGGATAGATTGGTTGCGATAGATTTTGGTGGTCTCTGTTCCACTGTCTCAGAAATTCTCTTTGCAGTGGTCTCATGTGGAATGGCACTGCATCTCTGGTGGATGCTATGAGTCCCAGTAGTTGAAGTATGGTAAATGCTATTACTGTGTTGGTTTGTAAGGTCAGTAACTGAACCTGTATTTTTGTCATTTTCTCTGGTGGGATAAATAGACTCTGCAGCCTGGAGTTGACCACCATGCCTAAAAATGGGAGAATTTGACTTATCCAGTCATGCTTTGTTAGGTGGTGAATGCATAGTTGAGTGGCTTGATGCGCTCTTTCACTTGATTCTGCACATATGAGAAAGTCATGCAGGTATGGGAATATGTTCACTCCTATGGCGCTGATTGTCGCTACTTGAGCTCCCAGCACTTTCATAAAAACCTTTGAAGCTGAAGTTAAGCCAACGGGCATTGGTTGAAACATATAATGTTGCTGGTTGAGGTGGATTGGAATGTGTAAATACACATCCTTTAAGTCCACTTTAGTTATTAAGGCAGCTATTGGAATGGTTGTTTCCATCTTAAAGCGTTGATATTTTATGAATTTCTTGAGTGGGTGCAGATTCAGCACTGGACAAAAACCACCATCTTTCTTTGGTATCAAAAAAAGTTTGAGTAGACCCTGGAAATGCTCTTTGGGTGGTATAAAGGCTACTACTCCTTTATCTTGAAGATTGCAAGAATTATGGTGGTGGCTGCCACTTTTACTGGGTCTGTAGGTGATTTGGAAGGGATGAACCTGAAGGCTTGAAGAAATATTTTTCGAAAACAATTCTGTGGCCTGATGAAATTATTTTGAGTACCCATAGATCTGAAATGGAAGTTTGCCAAACTTTGGCAAACTGTTGAAGCCTGCCCCCACCTTCAAGGTATCTTGTAATGTTACAGAGTCAGGAAACCTGACTTTTTGAAGCCCCCCCCTCCCTGGAGCTCTTTGGCTGTGATTGCCATGGTTTGAACTTTTTGTTAGAGGAGTGTGATATCTGCCTATCTTGGGTAGATTTCCTGGAGTAGGAACCCCAAGATCTATTGTTATAGTTACACTTGTGGATATCTTTGCTTGTTTTCTTACCTTGGGGAAGGAAAGCTCCTTTCCCGCCTGTCTCTTCTGAAATAATCTTTTTGAGGTGGGGGGCCAAAAAGTTGTAAACCTTTGAATTTAAGAGATACTAATCAGTTTTTGGAAGTTGCATCCCCTGACCATTGTTGGAACCATAGAGCACATCTAGCTGTTATAGCTGCTGTGTAGGCTCTAGTGGCTAGTTTGGCAACCTCAAGCGAATCATCCCTTAGAAATGAGAGTGCTAGGCTGAGCTTGTCGAATGCTCCAGTAATGTCTGGGTGAAGATATCTTTAGCTCTTGGCACCAAAATCATGCCGTGTGTGCTACACTGAGGGATGCTGAGGCTGGGTTTAGGGTGGCTGCTGAGTGCATAAAGTCCCTTTTCAGTGCTGACTCCATCTTTTTGTCCATGGAGTCATGGAAAGAGCTGGCATCCTCAGATGGCAGCATAGTATTTCCGAATTTTTGGAAATTTGAGTTGTTTGTGTTTGTCAGTTATAGGATATCTAAAGTGGAACTTTTGTGGTATAGTGTTCGCTTGTCCGATTTGGACAATTCGTCAGATATAATCTGAGTGCATGATCTGCTAGTGGGAAATGCTCTGGTTTTTATGACTGTTACCCAGCACTTTATCCACCTTAGATACAGGTAAATATGTTTCACACAGGTAAGCAGTAATTTAATCTTATCAGGCTGCTTAGAAGCAATGGCCTCATATGAAAAGGAATTATCTGATTCAGATAAATCAGTATTGTGTGGGTCAGAATCTGAACCTAAATTGGACTTGATGTCGAGTTATCTGCTGTATATCCTGTGCCTTTTCTTCTTTTTCAGCTTTCAATGGCTGCCCCCATGGCTACACAGCAGCTTGTTTATATAAACTATAGTAGTGTTTCTGAAGCTAACACACCAATTTTACCAAGGCAGGGCAACAGTGCATTATATTTGAATTACTTTAAAACACTTTTATTTTTGGTGTAAATGTTCCTTTAAGCAACCACAATGGGTTATACAGGAAAAGTCTATGGAATCCAGATTATCTTGGTTGATATCCCAAATCATTTGGATTCCAGTAACATTTTGGCCTCTATAAACAAAACCATTGGTGACTACAAAGCTACTATGAAAGTTTGGGTAATTTATTCCACACAGATTCAGTTTCTTTGGGATTGTACCTTAACTTGCAATATCATGTTTGAGGAGCTTAATCCCCAATATAAACCCATCTCTTTAGATTAGCACTGGCATTGAGTAGATTTCAAATGTTTTTTCGTATACTAAGTTTGCAACTAGCTAGTTTTTCAAGGAACAATATGATGGATAGCATCAATCTCTAACTCCTGTACAAACGTAAAAGTGTTGCAACTTTAATACAAATTAATGAAGAATCCGAAAGTCAATTATATAATAAGATTGGTAAATGGCAAGGAGTTCTAAAGTTGATACAAGATGCTATAGAGTGGAATAATGCATTTTCCCTTTCGCGTTGCCAAAAATGTGAGAAACAGCAATAAAAATGGCGCAACATTTTTTTTTAAAACATGCAGCATTTTTTTTACTTTACATTAGAGCGAAACATTTGTGAAACTGCAGAAAAATTCACAAAACAAAAAAAAAGAGAGAGGAAAGCCACTAAGGCTGGATTGGAAACATTTAAGTTTGACCGCATGCACCCTGTGTTATTTGGCATAAGGAGTTTATTGCTGGACACTTAAGGTTTTTTCCACAAGGAGACAAGTTCCCTGGTAGCAAGGACTGGCTACAAGCTACTGACCTAAAGTGTTTGGGGAGCGAGCTGCACCAGCTTCAAAGAGAAAGCATAGGGAATCTCCAAAGGGCTAAGTGAGCTTTTATTTGCTTGTTGCATTTAAATTGCCAAAATTGGACTAGGGGTCCTTTGGGAAAGGACATTTTCCTTCACCAACAAGGCTGGAACTTTTTTGCTTTACTGCCTCCTCAAAGGTTATGCTCTTTTATTTTTGCGTGTAAGCTGCTGTGTTAAATAAAATCACATGCAAAGATCAGCTGGAAACCTGGTGTACTGTCTCTTATCAGTGCGAAAGGAACTACTGCTACTACCTAAAGAGTAATTCCCCCACAATTGCTACACATATGCCCTACATTGTTAGAGAACCTCCAATCCACTATACTACAATTGCTTTTTCAATAGAAAAAAAGGCTACCATGTTGCCAATTTCTTAAAAATGTATTTGTGATTATTGACATTATTATTGACATTACCTCTGGTATTACTACACTTAGTAACTATGTTGCTGTTTAAGTAAAAAGTGCCATATTTAATTTATATTTTACTACTAGCTTACAAACACAGGAACAACAAATAATAATCTGACCACCAACAGATAATATCTAGCTGCTTTGTATCTCACATTAAAATGAATAAACCAGATATTTACGCAGATGTCATTATATAGACAGTAGGATGGCTCCTCAGATGCCTTTGGTTGATGTGGAAGGAAAGGGGAATGATAAAATGACATATGTGTTTGTGGGTTTTTTTGTCCAGCATCTTTTTTGATTCTCAAAAATTTTCATCACCGGGAAAACACGGAAGTTCTGTCAGAAGTACTCCATTGCAGAGCGTTCAGTTTGCAGACAAGATAGTGGTGCCCAGGCCTACACACTGACATCATTGTGCATTCCGTGCATGTGCCATCATCTCAATGAAAACTCAAAATAAAATGAACGTCAAGACATGGGTTCTAGGTCTAAAAGTAGGTTGCACTTGTTAGAGTTCCTGGATGGTTCTTAATTCTTTAATTGTTTCCTGGACTGTATTGCATGGAACTGGAAAAAGTTAACCATTAATTATGTGAAGAATAGACCTAATAATGGTTTTAGGAGGTATCACTTAAAATGAGTGGAACAGGATTAGGAATGATAACTTTGTGTAAAAATGGATGTACTTTTGGGTAAATTACATTTAAAAGAGCATGTTTAGTTCAGTGATGATATTGTTTTTTTCTTTCCTTTCTTTCTCTATTCTTCTGTTGTAATTTACACTTATCTTCTTTTTTCTTCTATATGTTATTGCATACTTATGTTAAGTTAGTTTCTTTTGTGATGATGCAAATTATGTATATATTGTATGTTTTGTATTTTGTGGAAATTTAATATAAATAAAAAATTGGATTTAGGAAATGTTAACAACCATGAATAACTATGGAAACAGAAAGTGAACAATAAAGGAGAACTGTAAAATAAATAATAAAAAATAATAATAATTCAAAATGATTTTCTATTTTCTCTCATGTTGGTTGAGCAAAATAAAATGTACTTACACTGCATGTATTATTTACATTTTGTTTCCTTCGATCTTGGAATTACACAATCACAGCATGCAGGCAGCAGACAGTTTGTAGACACTGTTATTAAGACAAGTTGTGTATCACCCCAAAATCTTGTTTATGCACCAGAATGGGGGACCTGATGCCTATAAAAAATGACCTACACAATTATAGAGCATTAGGAAGGAGGGGGAATGTGAGGAGGGCAGTGGAAGTGAAAAGTAATTGACTGCCCCACTTCTATGCCTCAGGCATAGAGGTGAGGCAGGTAATATATGATTGACAGCTCACATATTTAAACACCTTAGAACAGATATGGATGCTTTACTGAAAAAAAGAATTTGGGTTCCATGTTTAATTTGCTAACAACTCTTATCATTGAGCTTTTTGTGTGTAGGTGACATGTCAGCTTTAAAGGGGAAACATTTTTTTTTATAAAAAAAATGTACACTAAACTATGTTAGATCTTTAATAATTCTCAGCCATGGTGTTTGACAGTACTGTACTGCATTGCAACTTACTAATTCATGATAGAATCAGCAAATTAGAACAGATGAAATCTGTGAGAAATGTATATCATGGGTGTGTTGGTTGGAGCAAGGAAAAAAATTGGGTTATAGTAGATCTTTGCACTGTCTCCCCCTGCATCACAGCTATTAGATCAGTGTAACAGTCGGGGATGTACAGCACAGATATGGCATGGGGTTTATGAAAACAAAATCTTAGAAAAAAGGCTTTTAAAAAATAATCACACCAGCAGTGCTGTGGTGACATATTCCTATAAAAACCAGGTCCGTCTTTAGATATTTTTACGCTATTTTGTGCTACATGCTTATAATGTTCTTTTCAAAAAGTGCCACAACATGTGACAGTAATGAATTCTTACAATTATTGGTCTTCAGATAAAACCTGACATGTTACATGTGTCAGCTTAGTATTTAGGGGATTCTTTTAATGGTGTATCATTGATTTCATTGACAAATATGAACAAGTAGTTATGGCTCTGAACAATCATTTCCTTTTCACTGCTAAACTACTGCCATGATTTTAGTTCTAGTGGATTATTATTATTATTATTATTGACACTATAATTATATAGCCTAAACCCTAAATGCTCCTGAATCTGCATCCGGGGCATTAATTAATTACCCCAATAATATTTTAACTTGGAATAAGAGGTACAACTTGTGAGATTATGAGACTAGAAGGAAGCATAATAAAAAATGTACCATGTTTACTTTATTTACTTCCTGAGCTGAGTGCTCCTAACAAGGTTACATCTAATTCACTCTTACATATAGCCTTAGAGATTGACAAACTTATTAGTGATTCCCAGCATCCATGTCAAGGCTAAGTGTGGTTTATACAATTGTGTGCGATCTGTTCCTATGTGTATGTGTACTGTAAATTATTGAACATTTTCATGCTGGAAGTATTATAATGCACATACAGTATGTGTATATACTATAGAAATATATAGTATATATATATATAGAATATATATATAGAAAGATGTTAAAGCTCTTTTTCTTTAAATGGTGGCTCCATGCCTTTGGAAATGGGGCCGTTGGTCTGGGCAGTCTCTCTCTCTCTTAAGAGGGGGATGATTAATCTCATGGAGACAATGCTGTGGTCTAGGTCAACTCTCTCCTTTGAAAGCTGATGCCGGGCGAGGACTAAGCTCTATGTTTGAAACCAATGCCCCGGTCGGACGACCCGTTTTTATGCTGAGAGGCTTTAGCAATTGAGTATTATGACCAGAGGTAAATAGTTAGGGACCGCCATATGGGTTTTACCTTGATGTGGTATGGTGGCTTATCAATTTTATGATCATAATTTTGTAACTAAAAAAACCCTGTCTATGTAAATACATGCATCTTCATAGATTATTTGTGTGACAGGGGACCAGGAAATGTCTCTATGCCTGCAGTTAATTTGGCCAGATCAGTAGCACTTAGACACTTAGATTGTATTTTAGTATTTAGCCAACGAGTGCTCCCACAACCTTTCCTTTTGGCATATATATATTGTGGTATGGTGACAAAAAGGTCCCCAGTTTCCTGGGGAAAAGTGATTGATGGTATGTATGTTGGGCCACGGATTCTCAGATATTGTTACTGAGGTGAGACCAGTAGTGCTGTTAGCAAAGAAACACTATGTTTTTGTAATTGCTGATCCGGGACTGGTCTTACTGGGAACCCGCAAGAGTAGAGTGGGGCGGATTCCCAAATCCGTAGGCCAGGTTTTCAAGAGGCCCTAGGCCTATTTAGTACACCTGATGCTGAGCAGCAGTGCTGAATGTGTGTGAGACAAACTGCTGGTATTGCTCAGCTTCAGGAGAGAAAGCAAAGCATTTATTTTGTGAACCAGAAGGTTGGATTTTTTTCTGTTGAACTGCTGTGTTTCTGTTACCTTCCCCCTGCGAGGGGAAATTTCTGCAGCCGCTGGAAAATAAACTCGGGCAGGAAGCCCTTAAACCGATCCTGGTGTGTGAAGTCGCTTCTTTTGCAGCCTACCAGCGAGTGAACCCCCACAATATATATATATATATATATATATATATATATATATATATATATATATATATATATATATATATATATATATATATATATATATATATATAAAAATTATATCCTTATAAAACTGTGAGTTCTGATGTCATCAGTTTTGATGTCATTTCTGTCAAATGGAGAAGGTTTATTGTGATCCAAAATTTCGGCTCCACACAGGAGCCTTCATCAGGAAATGTTATTGTTATTACTGGTTTTGACCCTTGTCTGCCCTTTTGACTATTCTGATCCTCTCCAATCCTGACCTTGCCTGCCTGATTTCTCCGACCTCTCCAATCCTGATCCTGCCTGCTTGTGACTACTCTGACCTCTCCAATCCAACCTTTGCCTGTCCACTGACTATTCTACGTTCTCATATCTTCATTTTGGCCTGTCTGACGATTCTCGGCTTGTGCTGGCCTAGCCTGCCTATTCCTGGTGGTGTTCTTCCTTCCAGTATACTGGTGAGATGATCATGCCCCTTAGCTTGTCCAGAACCGTTAGCTTTGCTCCTCTCTCAAATAAGACCTGGCGGCATCCAATTAGCCGAGGGCTCCTCCCAAGGTGAAAGGTGGCAGTTATAGGCAGAAGTGAGAGCCGTGACCAGGGAGCTTAGCTTGGGTTCTGGATATAGTGTGCCGAACGTGACAGTACTTACAGCTGCAGAGAGTAGACGCTATTTTCATTTGATAGGCAACCCACATTCCAGGGAACATATCATTGCACTTGACTACTTAGCAACTGTTTACGGCTGCCTGTCTTCCCTTGACTCCTTCCATATGAGGTAGAGTTGACCGGGGCATTGTCAGACATAGGTTTTTGTTGTAGGGTGGAATGGAGCAAGTGTCCCGGTCACCACTGGCTGGGGATTTAATGAACCGTAGCCCTACCACTGGCTTTAAATGGTGTTGGGTGCCGTCACTTTAGTATGGCATTGGTCTTTCGCTCGGGTACATTTAGTTAGCACAGCACTCATACCACTCTTTTATGGGCTTGTTGTCCACATACAGTATAGGGTTACAGTCATCTCTGTCACACCACTTGTGCTTAAGGGGATCTGCGCTATGCACCAACCAGTCTCTGAGTGTGAAGGTATAGCCTCAATAGTCCAGAAGCAGTTGGGGGTCATCACAATCCCCTGAGGTTGGGCAATAAACATAAAGATAAGGAATTGTGTGGTTGTTAGCAAAAAGAGTTTACTGATACAGTATCTATTCATACTGAATACTACATGGGATGTAGCTGAGTAAATCTCTATAATGCAGAGAAAGAAGAGGTCTGTGATTAGGGACTAGAAGTTCAAACTAGGGGAAATAACAATATTGCAATATATGGAGATATCAAACAATTGTGTACAATGTTGCAAATTATGGAAATACCCAGGAACAGATACAATACATAACAAAAAATGTCAAAAGAGTCATAGGAAGGGGAAGGGGCAGAGTCTCATTTAGTCCACGGGGGGCTAATGTATTGAGTTTGTAAATCCAGCTGCACTCCCTCCTCAGTAGGGCTTGGTCCCCCCCCCTCTTGTAAGGAGGGGCTGGTGGCCGATGGCCATACATCTGAAGGTCAGGAGTGGGTGTCCCTTAGACAAGAAGTGTTTTGCCACTGGATGTGCAGCTTTGTGTTCTTTAAGGGCCTTGCTGATGGCTGATCTGTGGTTAGCGATCCTTTCTCTTCGTGTGGTACAGGTTTACCCACTTAATACAGTCCACACGGACATGTTATAATGTAAACCACATTAGTAGAGGTACAGCTTAGTCTGTGTCTAATCTTAAATATTTTCCCCTTATGAGGGTGTGGGAAGTCAGGTCCAGTTAGAAAGCATCGGCAGGTGACACAATCCGGGCATTTGTAGCAGCTCAGTTTTGTGTTGTTTGTTAGCCAGTTTGTTTCTTTCCTGGCTGTTGTGTTCATGCCTGTACATACTAAAAAATCCCTCAAGCTTTTGTCCCTTCTGTAGCCCAAGGGCGGTCTGGGTGCTGTATGCAGAGATAAGAAATTGTCCATGCTCAACATGGGCCAGTGCTTGTTGTATGGTTTCCGATACCTGATGTGATGCGGAAGAATATGTTGTGGTGAAGACAAGTGGACTGGTAGCTTACCTCTGGGTGTTCCTTGTGGATAATAAGTCAGCTTGAAAATGTTGTAATGCTCTGTTCATTTGTGTATGCAACAATTCCTCTGGATATCCCCTTTCTACAAACCTAATAAACATGTCCTTTAATTGTGATTCTGCTGTCTCCTTTGTGCTGTTGTTTCTTATGACCCTCTGAAACTGTGAGTATGGGATACCCCTAATGGTAGCTGGTGGGTGGTTGCTAGCGGCATGAAGGATGGAGTTTCTGTATGTAGGCTTTCTAAACAGTTTGGTTTCAAGTTTTGTATCTAGAAAGAAGATACTAAAGTCCAAGAAGTTAATGCAGTCCTTATCATAATTTAAAGTCAGTTTGATTGGTGTGTCCAGTTTTTTAAATGTTGATGAAAGGCTAGTAATGCTGCATCTGAATCAGTCCATATGAAGAATAGATCATCAATGTAGCAGAAGTATGTCAATATAGTCTGTCCCACAAGTGGGTTAATGTGGTTAGATTCTCTGATCATGCGGTATCACAATGTAGAGACTCTTAACATCCATTGTTACCAACAGGCAATTGCTGGGGATATCACCTAAGTCTTTGAGTCTCCTAATCACGTGACTGGAATCTTATGTGTAGGAGGGAATACAGTGTACCAGAGGTTGTAGGAAATGGTTGACAAAGGTGGAGTCAGGTTGGTATTGGGAGCCTATGGCTGAGATAATGGGTCTGCCTGGTGGGCAAGATAACGACTTGTGTACCATGGAGAGTGTGTATATAATTGGTGTACTGTGATATTTTGTGGTCAAATAACCAGCTCTATGGTGGCTATGTGCTTCTTGTCCACCACTACTGTATGTCAGACGGGTTCATCAAAAACGGCACTGTCAATCCAACACAATTCTGAGGACGGTAGGACGCACCCATGGCTCTGATGTCTCTTTGATAATGTACATGGTAAAATGTAATATTGCAGTATGTTACTTTTGGTTTTAACATTCTAATGATGATTGACAGGCGCCTCAAGACGTCTTTTTGGCGCCATTTAGCCCTATTTAAATGTTTGCTTGTGCATTGTGTGTTTTCCCTGACGAAGGCTCCTGCGTGGAGCTGAAACATTGGATCACAATAAACCTTCACCTATTTGACTAAATTGCCATGTTGGAATAATCCTTGGACTGTCTTTATTTATCTCCTATGGACTAGCACCCAGGCTTTTGTTTCCCCTCATGGAAATCCGTTCCATTTTTATATATATATAAAGCTGTTAAGCTCTTTTGCTTAACCTAGAATCATTACAAAATCAATACAAAAATCTGTAAAGATATAAAATACAAAAGTGTGTGCCTTATCATCCCCATCATTTTAAGATCTTGCAGGAAGGGCCCTTCAATTCTCCTTTACATTCCGTAACCCTTGCCAATTCATTTATTGGAAGAAAAAATATGATTATGAGGTATATTTATTGTTAGGAAAACAAAAAAATACCAAACTGCAATCATAGATCATTTTTTACTATGTGTAAAATAAGTGCAGTTAAAGGAATACTGTCATGGGAAAAAACATTTTTTTCAAAATGAATCAGTTAATAGTGCTGCTCCAGCAGAATTCTGCACTGAAATCCATTTCTCAAAAGAGCAAACAGATTTTTTTATATTCAATTTTGAAATCTGACATGGGGCTAGACATTTTGTCAATTTCCCAGCTGCCCCTGGTCATGTGACTTGTGCCTGCACTTCAGGAGAGAAATGCTTTCTGGCAGGCTGCTGTTTTTCATTCTCAATGTAACTGAATGTGTCTCAGTGGGACATGGGTTTTTACTATTGAGTGTTGTTCTTAGATCTACCAGGCAGCTGTTATCTTGTGTTAGGGAGCTGTTATCTGGTTACCTTCCCATTGTTCTTTTGTTTGGCTGCTGGTGGGGAAAAGGGAGGGGGTGATAACACTCCAACTTGCAGTACAGCAGTAAAGAGTGATTAAAGTTCATCAGAGCACAAGTCACATGACTTGAGGCAGCTGGGAAATTGCCAATATGTCTAGCCCCATGTCAGATTTCAAAATTGAATATAAAAAAATCTGTTTGCTCTTTTGAGAAATGGATTTCAGTGCAGAATTCTGCTGGAGCAGCACTATTAACTGATTCATTTTGGAAAAAAATTTTTTCCCATGACAGTATCCCTTTAAAATACACTGCACATTAACTCCACACCACTACTGTGTGGCATAATGTTTATTTATAAAGCTGTGTAATAAAAGCCTAAAATAGAGTATAAAAGTGTATACAATTGTGTTGTAAAAGCAGAGTGAAAAATGATGTAGGTAAAATTACACACCTTTATCATTTGCAACTTTACACACAGGCATGTTAGTATGCATTCCCATATATATAACCCCACACTGGAACACATTTGATAATAAAACCTTTTCTTTTGTTTTCAACTTGTATTTCTGGGACCCTGCTAAACCACCAAACCCAGGTGAATACACAACATACAATATCTCCCTTGCATCTGGCAGAACAGCAATATGTGTGTAGTGTGAGACATATGACTGCCTTTTGTTTTATGAATACCTTCTGTTTTACACTGCACATTTTGCATTGTCAAAAACTCTTTTGGTTGATTTTAGCTTATCTCACCTTAACTGTGATGGTTTCTCTCCTTCGTTACTCTCCAAGTCCTATCTCCTTACATTCCAATATCTTTCACTTATGAGATTGAAACAGGATTTGGATATATGACTCAAATTATTAACCTGTGTCTGTGATATACAGTAAACCAGTGGTTCTGGATGCAAAGTTAGCCACAGGCAAATAAATCAGTGGTTTATGGTTTTTGGTGAGGACCAAATACTTTGCCAGGTTTTGTCACAAAAACTTCCCCTAGACTTCAATGTATTTTGTACTGTAAAAGTCTTGCAGAAAAAAATATTTGTGCAGACACAGCTTAAAAATGCCCATTTACTTTTATATAGTACATAGTAAGTTAGGTTGAAAAAAGACACACGTCCATCAAGTTCAACCTTTCAACTCTTTTTTTAACATGCCTAACTACTAGTTGATCCAGAGGAAGGCAAAAAAAACCAAACATCTGAAGCCTCTCCAATTTGCCTCAGAGGGGGGAAAAAATTCTTTCCTGACTCCAAAATGGCTATCGGACTAGTCCCTGGATCAACTTGTACTATGAGCTATCTTCAATAACCCTGTATTCCCTCACTTGCTAAAAAGCCATCCAGCCCCTTTTTAAAGCTATCTAATGTATCAGCCTGTACAACTGATTCATGGAGAGAATTCCACATCTTTAAAGCTCTCATTGTAAAAAAAACCCTTCTTAATATTTAGGCAGAACCTTTTTTCTTATAATCGGAATGGGTGACCTCCTGTCAGCTGAAAAGACCTACTGGTAAATAAAGCATTAGAGAAATTATCATATGATCCCCTTATCATATCACCAGTGTGAACATCCCCAATTTGACCAGTTTTGAACCATATCACCAGTGTGAATATCCCCAATTTGACCAGTTTTTCCCTCATAGCTAAGATTTTCCATAACTTTTACCAGCTTAGTTGCCCTTCTCTGTACCCTCTCTAATACAATAATGTCCTGTTTGAGTGATGGAGACCAAAACTGTACGATATATTCTAGATGGGGCCTTACCAATGCTCTATGCAGTGGAAGAAAGACCCCTTCCTGTTGTAAATCAATGCCCCTTTTAATACAGCTCAAGACCTTATTTGCCCTTGATGCTGGTAACTGGCATTGTTTGCTACAGCCATATCTATCATCTAAAAGGACTCCAAGGTCCTTTTCCACAATGGATTTGCCTAGTGCAGTCCCATTAAGGATATAAGGATATTTTTACATCCCAGGTGCATGACTTTACATTTATCAACATTGAATCTCATTTGCCACTTAGCTGCCCAGATTGCCAGTTTGTCAATATCCTGTTGCAAGGATGCCACATACTGAATGGAATTAATTGGCTGGACAGTGCAAACACTGATAAATTACTTACAATATTCTTCCGTAAGTCATTAATAAACAAGTTTAAATAAACATGGACCCAATACCGAGCCCTGAGGGACACCACTAAGAACCTTACTCCAAGTAGAGAATGTCCCATTAACAACCAACCTCTGTACCCGATCCTGTAGCCAGTTTCCTATCCATGTGCAAACAACTTCATTAATCCTAACAGACCTTACTTTAGAAAGCAGTCGTTTGTGGTGGAGTGTGGTGGAATGGTATCAAACACTTTGGCAAACTCCAAATAGATACTTCCCCCACCCACTGTCCAGCTTCTTACTTACCTCATCATAAAAAGCAATCACATTTTTCTGACATGACATATCCTTCATAAAGCCATGCTGTGCTGATTGCTGCATAATGCCATCCACCAGGACAAAATGTTGAATGTGATCCCTTAATAAGCCTTCAAATAATTTGCCCCCCCCACAGATGTCAAATTTAATGGCCTATAATTGCCAGGCTGAGATCATAATCTCTTTTTAAATATTGGAATGACATCAGCTTTTCTCCAATCCATAAGTACCATACCAGATGAAAGCAAATCTGAGAAAATCAGAAATAGGGGCTGGTCTAAAACTGAGCTCTCTTAAAACCCTGGGGTGTATGCCATCTGGCCCTGGCACCTTGTTTACATACATTTTTGTTAAAGCTTTATGAATCATATTCTGAGTCAGCCACTGACTAGATTGAGCTGAGTCATCAGTGCAGCTATGAAGTGAACCTGGGAACTCAGACTCATCTATTGTATACACTAAAGAAAATAACTGATTTAGCACATTTATCTTTTCTGTATCTGGTACAAACAAACTTGTACCATTATTTAAAGGAGCAACACTCTCAACTCACATTACTCTTTTTACTATTAAAACCTTTTTTTTTTTTTTACTATTAAAACCTTTTCAATGCACTCTTAATTTCCTTTCTTTGCCCTCCATATTGCTATTTTACAACATTTATTATAGTGTTTATTATATTCAGTAAATGCAGCTTCTGTCCCCACTAGTTTTTAAATGCCTTTCTCTTCTTTCCTATTAACTTCTATATTAAGCCACATAGGGTGAGTCTCATTGCTTCTTAAGGGTATAAATTTAGAACAGTAATGATTTAATGTCATTTTAAATGAAAACCATTTCTGTTCTGTGTTTTTAGCTGAAAACATAATGCCCCAACCAGAAGGGCAATCCTCAATGCACTAAACTAAGCTTTTTTGAATTTTTTTTGTGTTTTGTGAATTTTTGGCAAAGCAGCACAGGATAGATTTGTTCATGACTATTCCTGACCAGAATGTATGATCATCAATGAGTTTGTGCATAGATTTTTGGTCATTTAAATACTGCTGTGCTCACACCACATAAAACATTTTCAGAGGATTATCCCATTCAGCACATTCTCTAAAATTACTTACTTCTGGTAAAATGTCCAGCAAGCTCCACTGCAGAAACCAAACTTTTAGTGGAAGTAGAGACATCTGGTAGTCATTGTATCTATGTGACCAATGTAATATATTCCTCCTAAACTTAGGTCTCAGTAGAATAGTAGGAAGCCTTTAGTATTTAGAAGCTGCCTATCGTCGTATCATGTTGCTTCAGATATTGACCTTTCTGTAGACATATTTTGTTGACTGACTAGTTAGTTGCTATGATCAAAATACATGTACAGGATCTATTTTCTGGAATGCCTAGGGAGAAGGAATATTTCCAGAATTTGGATCTCCATATGATGTCTGCTAAAAATTATTAAAACATCAAATAAAACCAAACAGGGTTATTTTGCCACAAATATCAGGTACTGCAGCTTATATAACATTAAGTACAAGCTACCTTTTTTTATTACTGAGAAAAAGAAAATCATTTTGAAAAAATAGAACAAATTTGATTAAAGGGGGGGTCTATAGAAGACCGTTTTCCCATGATTTAAAGCTTTCTGGAGAGATCCCATACCCCAAAAATATTTTGTGCTTTTTTGTTTTTCAACAGAGTGGGAAACAATCAAACTACATGGTTAGACAGCTGCATTACAATTAAAATGAATAATTAATGGAGCTATAGCTTACTTTGAATATATTTTTCATATGTCATTACATTATTGTATAGTCATTGCATTAAAATATTTTAATGAACTCTAAAAAAAAAAAGATTGAATTACATTATTCATATTTTCATTTTGAGACATTATAAACCAATTACATTTTTAATTGATTCAAGTTTTGTAAAGTCACTAATAATTTGTAAAACTTGCATAATGAGTACAAAAAAACAATACAATTAAACTTTTTATGTGCACCCACTCACTAAGCATTTTAAAACAAAGTATGAAAAGTTGCTGAATACTCAGGAAAATCTTGCCAACTCTCACTCTGCAAAGCAGTGAGGCATATATCATTAGAGTTGTAGTGTTTGGGATATTTCAGATCTATACATCATAAGAGTGACAGTGATGGTGGTTGGTGATGGATAATAATGCATCATTGTTGTACACTGTACACTGTACAGCCAAAAATTTTGATTTGACAGTGTGATTTTGAATATTGTATGGTAAGCAATATTAAGAGGCACATTTTTCAAAGGTCAAATTTCAATTCATGTGAATTATTAAAAACTTCCCTAAACTCCCCTAAATTCAAAATTTACCTCATTAATTTAACTCAAATGAATTAAATCGACCCGAATATTATGGTCTGATCATGGTTCAGTTTAAAACAAAGACCTACATTTTCTGTGTTTCTGGACCTATCTTTCCCCATGAGTTTTGTTCAGTTGTTGAAATGAATGAGTCTCAACTATCTGCCTTCAATTCATCATGGTTTATGCTCCGGTTCTGTTTTGCTCCTGATCGTGTTCCTTGTCTGTGGCTTTTCCCTCTGTATATGAGCTGGACTGTCTTTGACCTCCACATTTAGCGGTCCATATACTAACAATACAAGTTCTTTTTTTCCATCTTAAAAAATTAGTGGTTTTCCTATATTTCTTAAAAGCTCTAAAACATTTCTATTTAAGTGTAAAAAATACAAAAACCTCTAATGCAAAAAATTGCCAATAAAAGTGTCCGAGATCCTATAGTCAATGGAACCTCCGCTGAACTGATCAGACTGCTTTTTACCTATTTCCCTACCCCTTTTCACAGGTGGAAACTTGTAAGGGCTAGGTGTGCTACTCATACCAAACATAAAGCAAGTAGTATGTATCTGTATGTATCTGTAACCATTGTGTACTTACCTTCTAAATGCATCTGTCTGATAAAGCTACTGTACATTAGAAAAATGTCAGAAACAGTAGTGTTTATTTGTAACATGCAAAGTTAAGCAGACATTACAAGTTATCTGTGACTTATATTTTCATTTGTTAATGCCTAGTAAAGAACAGCAGTGGGATAATGAAAGATATATTTCAAAGCCTTAATCCAGGAAATGTACTGTATAACATGCCATCCTATAAAATACAAACTGAACATTGGGGATTGAGGAGAGCAGTATTAGTGCTGTGGAGTCTGCATGTGATCAGCAGATGGAAATGCACATGGGCAGACTCAGTAACAGCACATGCAGAGGAAGTGTTACAGCAGTGATTGGAGAACTATGATTGTATAAAACGAGTTACATGTACCTGGGAAAATGGCTGTCTGTCTGGACAAGGTAGCAGGACTGCAGCAGGGCAAGGACACACCCACAAGTTGCTGAGCAGGAAAAAGAGCAGAGCCAGAGCAGCTGAGGGCATGGACACACCCACATGTTTCTGTGCAGGGGAAGGAGCAGAGCCAGGGCAGCTGAGCAGCAGAGAGAGCAGAACGGAACTGAATTGGTTAAAGAGCTGAGAGGCCTCCAGCACCAGAAGCAGGCGATAGACAGAGGATTCCTGATGGATCCATCTAATAGATGAGCAACTGAATCAACTTGTACCCCAAACCTTCATATTATCAATGCATCATTAACCCTTGCTGTCCCAGGAGTTACAGACTTCTTCTAGTTTCTTTTGCATCATGCATTATAGTCATTTCTGGCCACAACTTTGAACTGCCCTCTCTGTAGTATCCCTTCATTTTCTTCTCAGATGGCTCCATATTGACTTTTACTGTATATATTGGGAACCAGTTAATGTGCCAATTACCAGAGATACATTTTAACAATTATTTTGCCAGAGCCTTCAACGGATACTAAAGCTTTATAGGCACTGGTTTAGGAACTCATTGGCTACACTACACTGATGAAGTGAGTCCTGCTTTCCCAAAGACTGTGGACCTGTGAATTCAGGTCCCGTGACCTGAGTGATTGTACAAACTGGGCTCCTGAGTGATGCAGATATATAATCCAGTATATACTTCAGTTTGTCCTCTCATATTAAAGTGAAGGTTTAGGCACTGGTCCTGTTAAGATATGTTAGGTTTACTTTGTATTATTGGTATGTTTAACATTGCTATATGTTAATGAAAGGAAAGGGGTTATCCAAAAGTCTTTCTAAGTGAAATAAGAAATAGAAATTGATTGCTATTCTACTAAGCATGTTATGTAGAGTGTCTAAATAGTGTATGACTAAATCAAGTACTATTATATGGAGAATATTCAGACATTGCTGTGAATGTTAACAGTAGAGGTTCTGTCTATTGGCTACACAAGTAATAAGTGTGGAAAACCAGTAAACTGCAATTAAGCTTCCAGTGTTGTTCTTTATTTTTTTGAAATCACAAATCATTTCATTAAGCAGCAACTGTGAACCTAACAGGGATTCTTCAAACTCCATATTTGCTATAAGGAGATGCAATGTATGTAAGACGATACAAGGGTGCCAATACATTTAACAAAGAGGTAAGGCATACAATTTGCCATATTTGGAGAGCGGGTTGTGACATAGTCCTTACAAACTAATCAATGGTTACATTTGTTGTACTTGTTGTTAGCTAGTAAAAATGTTACAGGACACCACTTTTGAAATGAAAAATAACAAAGTGGTGTAAAGAGGATACCTTGATTGGCTAACTAATATAATCATAGCAAGCTTTCACAACAATTTAGTTCCTTTTTTGGTGATCAGCTTGAATAAGGAACTAAAATGTTCTGAAAGCATGCTATGATTATATTAGTTAGCCAATCAAGGTATCACCTTTACACCACTTTGTTATTTTTTTATTTCAAAAGGGTTGCCCTGTAAACTAATCAGTAGTAAGATGACTATGAAGATTTTCATCATCCAGGTCATGGTATATCTAGTATACGTAAATCTAAAAACAACTGGACTTGCTGAGTAATCAATGAAGACGTTTCACTACTCATCCGAGCAGCTTCTTCAGTTCAACTGACTGGTGTGGGAAATTCTCGGCATATAAACTCCACTAATCCAATCACAATGGCACATTGTAACTCTTCAAAGAGGTGACATCTGAAGAAAGGTGTAGATTCTGTGTAGTTACTGTGATAGGATTATCCAATGTGTCATGCAACTCCTAGAAAGAGGTGTTATTTGTGAGAGTTGCATGAATGGATGTGTGAAGTGTTCTGAAACCGCCGGGGTACAGATGTTAGAACAGTAGTGATGGGCGAATTTATTCGCCAGGCGCAAATTCGCGGCGAATTTGCGTGTTTCGCCGCCGGCGAATAAATTCGCAAAACGCCCGCGAAAATTCCCGGCAAAAAATCCCGGCAAAAATTCCCCGGCGTCAAAAATTTTTTTCCGAAAAAACGGACGCCGGCGTCAAAAACGGGCGCCAGCATCAAAAACGAGACAAATTCGCCCATCACTATAGAACAGCATTGTATGTAGCAGACAGGTGGTGTCGAAGGCCCCCACCTATGTTCAGGGATGGTTTCTCCACCTTGACATGAATCGCCTCTTTAACGCCTCGTTCAAACCAGTGGTCTTCTTTATCCAATATTTGGACCTTGCTATCTTCAAAGGAGTGTCCCTTGTCTTTTAAGTGTAGAAAGACAGCTGAGTTTTGCCCTGTAGAGTTCGCCCTCCTATGCTGAGCCATTCGCTTGGTGAGCAGTTGTTTTGTCTCCCCAATGTATAGATCTGTGCACTCCTCGCTACATTGGACTCTGTATACCACATTGCTTTGTTGGGTTGCAGCTACATATGGGATGACTATGTTTCGCCTACTATGTGTCTCCGGGCAGTTATTTCTATTGGTGTTCCTGTTGGGCTTGGTTGCTGCTGTTTTGACAAAGGCCCAGTTTGGGTAGCCACACGCTTTCAAAGCTCCTCTAAGATGTTTTTGCTCTTTGTCTTTGTCTTTTGCCACAACTTCCACCCTGTGGTGCAGAGTTCTAATGACACCCAGTTTGTGTTCCAGCGGATGGTGGGAAGAGTTTATATGCCGAGAACTTCCCACACCAGTCAGTTGAACCGAAGAAGCTGCTCGGATGAGTAGTGAAACGTCTTCATTGATTACTCAGCAAGTCCAGTTGTTTTTAGATTTACCTATACTAGATATAATCAGTGGTAACACCTACACAGGCTTTTTACAAATTCCTGGTTTTATTTAACATTTGATCTGCCTCAGAAAGATATTCCCCCTAAATCATATGGTATAATGTATATATTTATATTTTCAATTTACCATATGAAAATAAATTAATATCGGCACTGTGTTCACATCATGATTGCTTTTTAAACGATCCAATTTATTTTCTTTCAGCAGCTTAAACAGAGTTGGGCTATTTTTTTCCTCATGAAGTTTAGATTTCATCCATTTATTCATTGTAGAAAGTAAAAGGAAAAATGCTTGGTTATCCTGCTTACGTATACGATAATCCTCTCTAGCCAGCATTGCTATAAATGTAAATGAGCCATGTCATCAAACTTGTGATACTATTACACTGAGACTTTATCTAAAATCCTCCCATAAAGCATGATAGTAACCTTTTTAAGAGAAGAGACATTTCACATTAAAACTTTAAAATCTTTCAATGTGCAGCTAGTTCTCAATAATAAGAAATCTAAATGCTTTCTAACTTTCTTTTGAGCTGGAATATTACTATAGGCACAGCAACTTATCTACACATATCAGACATGATTCGTTTTCAGCATCTATTTTTTTCCCTTACACAGGCACCATATACTCATTGCATATTCCTCTCTAGAGACTATAAGAATGAAAGATCGGCATGTACCAGCTTTGGAAAAATACATTTATGGACTTATACAGCTGGGAATGTATCCTTTGGTTGATAGGCTATGCCCCTTTCTGAAAGGACAAACCAACAATGGCACCTTTGTCAAAACTAAATATGCAAGTAGGGCAAATAAAGTCTTTGGAAACAATAAGGGAAAACCAATTCATTGAATATAACTATATACAATTTTTTTAGTCTCAAATAGTGATAACCAGAACTGCCTTGTTTGGCTTGGCCAAAAAAATTCAAGAAATTGTGGAAACTTTAGAAAAATGGTGAAATTTTGCCAAATGGAGTCAATTGGTACTTTTCAATGCTTTTTTCTTGCGCCAGATTCATTGGAGTCATTGGGCATTTGTTATTGCACCAAATAAATTAGAGTCAAGAACAGATTTGCCAATTTTTTTGTCACAATGAAACCGTACATTTTCACTGCAGAATAAGGTGAAAATTATCACTCATCTCTCGTTTATTTTTAAAATAGAATCAGGGTAGTATCAACCTTTACATTTAAGTTAAGAAGACCCGTTGAGTTTGTATCTGTAATACTGCTCTGTAATGCACTGCAAACAGACTCACACACAAAAATGATAGCATCTGTCAAAGATCCTGCAGCCATCATCAAATTTGAGTGGACAGACAATGATTTTTACTTTTGATCATTATGGATCTTTTGCAGCCAATTTATACAGATTTTTTAACAGGCTTTTTATTGGAAAAAAAACTGCACTTTAAAACTTCTAAAAAACTTTATTTCCTTCCAGATGTAAACATTTTTGAAGACATATCAAAGTTATGAAAATGGAACACTGTAATGGAATTTTGTAAACATGAAATTATTATGAAGTCATGGCAGCTCTGCTATTGATAACTATTTGTTGTATGTTACTATAGATGTAATAATTTTTAAGGCAATTATTTTTCTCTACACACTAGCATTGATTTAAAATTAAAGTAATAAAAATATAATACCATGTTGCCCTGCGCTAGTAAAACTGATGAGTTTGCTACAGAAACATTACTATTGTTTATATAAATAAGCTGTTGTGTAGCCATGGGGGCAGCTATTCAAAGGAGAAACAGCTATAGCAGATAAGCTCTGTAGAACATAACGTTATCTATTATCCATTATCTATCCTATGCCATATAGCCTTTTTTCCTCCATTGTTACTCAGCAGCTTGCTTAAATATATATATATATATATATATATATATATATATATATATATATATATATATATATATATATATATATATATATACTATAGTAGTGTATCTGAAGCAAACACATCAGCTTTACCAGTGCAGTGCAACACTACATAATATTTTCATTACTTTAAAACACTTACATTTTTGGTGTTACTGTTCCTTTAAGCACTTTGAATCCCAGAGTAAACTTTGGTTCTACAGTATAATTAATGAACAAAAAACATGTTCAATGCTGTCTGGGATAAAAAAAAAAAATCCTTGTGTCCCACAAGAGATAATACTTGAAATATTCTTCTTTGTTTGTCATATATGCACTAATTTCAACTTTGTGTGCCTTTGATAAGAGAGAAGTCAATTTTATGTTTTGAAGGATATAACTTGGGACAACAATATATTAAAAAAGTGTACTTTTTTTCCTTTTTTTGCATTGTGTTATTCTCTCAGAAGGCAAATGTGTTTAGCATTCGAAAGAAAAAACATCAACCATTTATTTTGCAGTATTTGATACTGTTAGCCTAGGGCAGTAATTTACTAGATGTAACACTAGAGGTTCAGATCCCTCAAGGGCAAACTGGCTTTACTGGGCCTTGGTGTACCCAGGCTCCCTGGAAACATCGGATGGGTCAGACACCAGGAGACAAAGAGGAAGATCCACCCCTTCTCACTCACTATACCACAGTGTGACAGGATGTGGTCACAACACCTCTTGGCCAATAATTGTGATATGTAAATTACAACTAGCTATATGGGCATCTGCCCAGCAACAAGTGAGATCAGAAGTGTAGGGATTTAAAGGCAGTGAAAAGATATGCATAGGGGAGTGGTTGATGTGGAGTGGTGAGATGATTAATAAGTCTAGCAGTAACATATAGAACCAGGGCCGGATTTATTGAGCGGGCACCCCGAGGCCATGGTCCTAGCGGCCACCCGTATACCTGCACTGGAGCGATGGGGAGCTATGATCCCTGGTAGGCGGCTGGGCGGCATGATGCCCCTATTATTCTGCTGCCCTAGGCCCTGGCCTTTGTGGCCTCACATATTACTAGGGATGTGCCTGTCAATAATGTGTAAGAGTGTCTAAATTTTCACATCCCTACATTTTCCCCCTGGTGAATTCCTTCTGTCCCGACAAGGAACCTTTCAGAAATCAAAATGTAGTAATATATTGTAAACACATATGTAAAACTTTCAATATTACGGTTACCATCCTCTTCAGTGGCCTCTCCATAGGTCTACTAGGGACACAATGGTTAATCTGAAATATAAGCAGTTAAGGCACATCATGCAAGAAACCTTTTCATATCTGAAAATACATTGCACTTAGCTATATGTATTGCATCTTTATACCCTTACCTTATAACCTCTTCGGGGTAACTCTCCTGAGTAACCCATGTACAATGCCATAGCTGGAAGGAAACATATCAATAGCGCAGTTTCATTCCTGGGCAGGTAAACTTTGTCAGTAACCACCTGCAATAAAGATACAGGTTAGAAATACTGCATTTTAAACACATCAGTATTCTAGTCCATCAAATAGTCTAACCCACAGTCCTTTTTAAATGCACTTAGAGGGTAATGGAAAAATTGGATGAACCTACCAATGGGCAGATATTAACAAAACAGTCATTGGACTTTACTCCAACTGGAGTAAACAAAGAAAATCCTTCCCTTTAAAAAGTTAGGTTCTTGTAGGGACAGGAAAACAGGCAGTATACTTTCTGCAAAAACACTCCCAATGGAGTATCACCAGTGAAAAAGGCAATTCAAACAGACCTCCACCCACCATTAGACGCAAATTATATGAAGAAATCTTGCCTTGGTGTCTTCATAAGGAACATAATATTTGGGATGGGGTTTGTCCACCCATTGTCCATCTCCCATGTAGACTTCCAAATTAAAGTATTTGGTGGGGTTATATTTCCCACAGCTCTTCACCGCATTCTTCAATATGGTACGGCCGTACAACCATTCTTTCTCAATGGAGCAAAGATACTGCCAATCCTTCTCACGTCTCACCTTGTCTGGATTGGTAAGACAACTGTGGTGCATCTTTTCTTTTCTCAAGATCTCATCGATCAGCCAGTTCTCATAGGATGCAGCCACTTTTTCGTACACCCACAGAGGAGCATAGGGCATGAAACAACCCCAAGTTTTACGGACATGGAAGTTTATCACTCTCTGCACTCTGGGACTGCCCGTCCTGGCAGCAACCAGAAATCATTTTCCTCCTCTGGATGTATTTTTGGAGGAGCAGTAAAGCGAGGCATTTCTATAGTAGGACCAGACTCATACTCAGCCTCTGGAGTGTTCTCCTCATATTCTTCCCATCCTGGAGCTGATCCTAAGATAAAATCTTCCTTAGGCTTGGGAATAGCAGCCATCAAATCCTTCTCCCTCTCAAGGGATATCTTGCCCCACTCATAGTGGTGTAATTCAGCCATATTAGAACTCTCCCTAGGCTCACTAGGAGTTTGATGCACCATCACTTTAGGGTAGGCTGACTTAACAGGGTCACTAGCTACAGATCTTTGGCATTGGCGCCAAATCTGTGCAGGAACTTCCAATATAGACTCTCCATCACTATCCATACTGGATAGTTCATCTTCTCCCAGCAATGGAGGGTCTCTGATAGTTGGAGCTACTGGTGCAATGGGTCATAATCGGCCAAAAGAGAACTTCGGCCTATGACTCGAGTTGGAGTAGGTGCTGCAAGTGCAGAATAAATAGTCATAATCAAGTCCCCACAAGGTCCCGAGTCACCCATCAACACTCTGTGGGATGAGGAGTTTTCCTTGGGGCATAGCACAGAGGTAGCTTCCTGGTCAGTCCCAAAGCTTTCCTCCTCTGAGGCATGGGGTAGTTCACAGTCAATATTCACCTCCAGTGAGGTATCTGGCTCAGCAGAGTCAAACCTCATCTGGACTTCCGTGGCTCGTTTAACACCCATGGGTGCACTGGACTCTTTGGGATCATCGGGAAGGTTCTCCTTTCCCAAAATGAGCACAGGCTGCAGGAATTCCTCCTCTGAGGATACAGGAGCAGCTTCAGGCCTGCAGGCCACAACAGCCTTTAACACATGCCGCACCCTTTCCAGATAGTCCACTGGTTGCAGTGCTGGTGAGAGAACGCAGCAATCAGGGGCCCCTATGGCTAGTGGGGTACCCACGTCTCCCCTGGTGCAACTGGCACTGGTGCTGACTTTATTAAGGTTATAGGCATCTGACACGCCAAATGGTCAAGTCTATGGCATCATTAGCTAAGAACGGGTTGATTCCAGGGGTAGACACTTTAATTGTAGCATAGCTTGAGTCCTTGGTGCTGCACTCCTTTTGTTCTCCCAATAAGATGGAGCTATAAAAGGATTTACACCCATGCTTCCATAAGCAGGAGTCTAGCTGCGAATAGATGAATAAAGGAGGTTTTTAACCGGAAGAGGATCAAACAGGCTCTGATAACGGCATGGACACCCCTCCTCAGGTACTCCCATGGGGTAAACCATAGAAGGCCATGTATTTCTATGCGGTATATCAGGAACCGAGTATAAGATCCCGACAAATCCCTTTTCTTCTGAAGGGACTTGTGCAATGTACTCAAAATCATCAACTATTGGAAGGCCCATAAGTGAATGGTTCACAACATCTATGGGACACAACTCAGGGACATTATCTACTACAAACATGTAGTCAGGGTCCACTCCCAGTCTGCAAGGCCAGTCCCACAATGCAGCTTCAGACAAGGTAGCCATTTTCGCCTTTAGGTGACTGGTTCAATGTGAGGGGAAATAAACACTCACAATACTATCAGTAGGCACACCGCTCTGGGAATAACAGCTACAGACTTTCCCTGCCAAGGTGTCCTTTTTCCTACTGAGTCCGCACACACAGCGCCTGTCACACTAGGCTGCATGCAGTGTTACAGTTTAACCCTGAAAGTATATCCATCGACAGCACGCCAATTTTTCATTAAGACCGCCTTTATTGTTTGCAAAGCATTGCATAGCAGCATAGCAACATAGTGCAACGTTTCGAGTGGCACTCCACTCTTTGTCAAGCATAAAATTCAATAACCACATGGCTTTAAATAGCCTAAAATACACCGCCACCTAGTGTCAGACCATATTATAACATAGTATCCTTGAGGACCAAATTATAACATAGTATCATTAAAACATATAACAGTGTTTCATTCTGCACATATTATTTTAATACAAATGTATCCATCATAGACCTTTACTTTAAATTTCTTACATATAGAGTCTGTATAGTATAGACAATTGGCTTATCTGTCATATGGTACTGTCCATTCAAGGTAATAGCCCACTCCCGAGTAGACAGAAGATTTGAATGAAACCTGCAAAAGATAAAATATTTTCTTTACAATTATTATTTAAATAAAAATGGACTCAGATCGTACTCCTGATTTAAACCCTGTGGGGACATGGTACCCAGTTTCTTTATCCAATGGGCCTCCTTACGTAGCAACTCCTTGCCACGATCTCCCCCACGTCTCCTCTTTGATACTGAGTCCAAAATTTGAAAACGCAGTTGACTAATTGTGTGGCCATGTTCGTTGAAGTGTTTGGCTACCGGCTGGTTCAATTTGTTTCTAATGGCTGACTTATGCTCTGTTAATCCATCCCTAATACAACGTATGGTTTTCCCAACATATATTTTTCCGCAAGGGCATTTTAAACTATACACTACATAGGCAGAAGCACATGTATAGAAACCTTTAATTGGGATAGGGGTCCCTTTTAGGGGATGATGTATCCATTCACCTTTTACCACACTGCTGCAATGGTTACATCCACAGCATGGGAAGGTTCCATTTTTTTGTTTTTTCAAAAAGGTTTGTTTATAACCTGCAGAGGGCCCCAAATCAGCCTTCACCAATTTTGTCCCAATTGTCTCTGCCTTTGTATATGACATGACTGGTAAAGATTTAAAGATATCCTTATCTGGGATGTTATTAGCTAGTAAGCTCCAATCTTTTTTTATTATTTTCGAGATTTCACCACTTAAGATATTGAACTGGTTAACAAACGGGATTCTCCGTGTCTTTTGGTGTACCACCCTATCACTGATCTGTCCCAACAGTCTATTCTCACTCTCCATCCTGTCTAACACCCTATGAGGATACCCTCTTAATTTAAATTTTTCTTTCATTTCAGATATCCTTACATCCCGTTGTTGCTGATGTTTTACTATACGCTTTACTCGAAGGAATTGCGATTTGGGGAGAGATTTCTTAATGTGGGGAGGGTGAAAAGAATCATATCTGAGCAGTGTATTTCTATCTGTATTTTTAACAAATAAATCTGTATCCAAACAACCTTCTGTGGTATTTTTAACCATTACATCCAAAAATGGGATACTTACTGCATCACAATGTATGGTAAATTTGATATATGTAGTATCATTCATGATACTATGTTATAATTTGGTCCTCAAGGATACTATGTTATAATATGGTCTGACACTAGGTGGCGGTGTATTTTAGGCTATTTAAAGCCATGTGGTTATTGAATTTTATGCTTGACAAAGAGTGGAGTGCCACTCGAAACGTTGCACTATGTTGCTATGCAATGCTTTGCAAACAATAAAGGCGGTCTTAATGAAAAATTGGCGTGCTGTCGATGGATATACTTTTATGTGATATAAAGAAGCCTTTGTGAACAGGCTTAAGGACGTGCACCCACCAAGAAAATTGGGCCTAGTAAGTAAGTGCGGTTTTGATTGGAAGTGTCTGTGAATATTGTTCACTTTAAACCTGCTCTGTGCCATATACAAGTTTTTTGAAAATTACTTTTACGTACTCTGAAGCAGAAGCGACACGCATTATAAATTCAATTACCGGAAATAGAGGATTTTTGAATGAACAGGATAATGCTGGCTTATTTCGACAGATGGAAAAATGTAACATGCAAAAGATTGTGTATGATTTGCACTTATGCACATTAGCTGAGTATTACAAACTACAGCGGATTCCCAGGGGTTTGAGATCCCACCTGAGACCATCTATGTTTTCAGACGATATGGATTTCAAAAACAAATGGGAAGCAATCCTAAACAAATGTTCAATGGACATTATGCTACTAATGATGGAGCGGCTCCAAAAAGAAATGCCAAGTCTAACCGCTAAAATTGAAGATGCGGAACGAAAGACGCGAGCGGCTGTACCGGCGGAACAGTTTCAGGCTGTACAGCCCAAACTGGAGGAAAGCTTGCGGCACTTCCGCCTTAAACTTGAGGCGCGGAAACGGGGGAAATTTCACCGCGATGAAACCGACTACACCGAAGGTCGAGTTTACAGATGGACTCCCCGTGATGGATATCAGAATAGGCCTCAACAGGGAGCAGAGCGCGGACCGATGGTATATGGCGGCAGAACGGATCGGGATCAGCCACTAGGAAGGGACGTGCACAGCACTGCCTCATCATCCCCTTCTTCTTTTCTCTATGGCTCACAGGAAAGTATCAGCTCCGACCGTACAGACGGAGGGGGGGTGGGAAGAGGCATCGTTCCAAGAAGACCACCACGGCGCAGGAAGAAACTGCGGTGGTAAACATCTCTATGTGCCACCTCACAGACATTGAAAATAAGGTACTTTCTAAAGGGTTGGGCTTTGCTGTTACCACATTCCCTGACTTTTTTCAGCTAGAGATAGACTTGGAGGCATTTTATAGAAGAATACGCCTATCGGCTGAATTGGGTGACTTTGGGGTTACTGCTGATCATTTGTCTAACAATTATAGTAACACCTTTTGTTTACAGGATTGGGGTCTGTATAACTCGAGTGTATATATGCCATCCAAAAATAATCATATCGTGGAAGCATATATCCATGGTGTTAAAACAGAGATAATGAAACTGGAGGATAGATTTAAAAGAAACGAAATTAGATTACCCAGAGAAAATATCTCTAACGACGAAAGACAAGCCCTTCTGTCTTTACAAAATCGCAAGGAGTTGGTTATTAAACCTGCAGACAAGGGGGGAGCAGTGGTAGTCATGGATAAGAAATTCTATGTTGATACAATTAGAGAAATGCTAAATGATACAAGCACATATCAACGACTAACCACTAATCCCCTCTTTTCTATACAGAGAACCATTAAGGAATGTGTCGATCATGCATTACATTTGGAGGTGATAGATAATAAAATGGCAACCTACTTGATACAATCCAATCCTATTACACCGGTTCTATACATACTCCCGAAGATTCATAAAAATGGGGCGGCCTATTGTGTGGGGGAGATCGTGGCAAGGAGTTGCTACGTAAGGAGGCCCATTGGATAAAGAAACTGGGTACCATGTCCCCACAGGGTTTAAATCAGGAGTACGATCTGAGTCCATTTTTATTTAAATAATAATTGTAAAGAAAATATTTTATCTTTTGCAGGTTTCATTCAAATCTTCTGTCTACTCGGGAGTGGGCTATTACCTTGAATGGACAGTACCATATGACAGATAAGCCAATTGTCTATACTATACAGACTCTATATGTAAGAAATTTAAAGTAAAGGTCTATGATGGATACATTTGTATTAAAATAATATGTGCAGAATGAAACACTGTTATATGTTTTAATGATACTATGTTATAATTTGGTCCTCAAGGATACTATGTTATAATATGGTCTGACACTAGGTGGCGGTGTATTTTAGGCTATTTAAAGCCATGTGGTTATTGAATTTTATGCTTGACAAAGAGTGGAGTGCCACTCGAAACGTTGCACTATGTTGCTATGCTGCTATGCAATGCTTTGCAAACAATAAAGGCGGTCTTAATGAAAAATTGGCGTGCTGTCGATGGATATACTTTCATGTGATATAAAGAAGCCTTTGTGAACAGGCTTAAGGACGTGCACCCACCAAGAAAATTGGGCCTAGTAAGTAAGTGAGGTTTTGATTGGAAGTTACAGTTTAACCCTTACAGGCCCCACTTTGGGCGCCAAAATGTAGCGCTATAGTAAACTGGCTTTACTGTGGTCAGTTTTAGCTACTTTCAGTGTGGGGTAATACCACAAATGAGGCCCTCTCTCTCAGGGGTAAGCCCTCACAACGGGGTGGAGGCAGGGTGTAGTGCAACTGTAACCAGGTGCAATTGCACAATAAATGGGCACCAGTAGTTCTTTAATGTTTAACCAGAATAGTATATTTATTTAAACATAGCACAGATCCACAAAGGAGTATTCCGTACAAGTAGCATAAAGGAAGCAAATACTCACAGCACCATGCATTGGGCTGGATCCCTACAAGCTAGGGTTCAAGTCAGCAGAGGTAGCATTAATGTGAAAGGTACAACCAGCTTTCAGGATCTCTTTAGTTGGCATCTAGGAGAATTCCTATCATCCCTAGTCTCAATACTTTGTCCCTACTTCTGGGCTATTAGTACCTGGGATCTTAATCCCTCTAATGTCTCCTTGTCGGAGCTTTGAGCTGCTCAACTACCTAAGCTATCTATCACCCCTAGAGTGATCTATGACAAAGTATGCTGATCTAATTACTAGGGCCCGTGCTCCTAGGATCACAATACCCATTCCCTTCCAGCCTGCTTGGTTGGGCTAAAGTAATGGACCCAGACCTCATGATTCCTAAGACCTTTATACTCATGCACAGTGCCATCTGGTGTACACTGTGAGAACTACAGGGGTTACATAAGCACAAGGTCCCCATCAGGACCCACTTAGGTGTCCATATTACTAGGGATGTGTCTGCCAATAATGTGTAAGGGTGTCTCAATCATATCCCTACATAGAGACAAAGAAATACATTTTTAAAATGTAAAATTATATGTTTAAAATGGACTAGATGGGATTTGGCCTTCCTGTAATTGAGTGTTTTTTGGATAAAGGATTTTTGGATAAGGGGAATGTTACCTATTTATATATACAGTAAACTATTTTATGGCTGTAGACCTTAACATTTGAAATTAAAATAGAATAAAATCCTTTATTATGAAAAATGATGTAAGAGCAATGTTAGGACCTTTATTGCAGTACATTATCATGTGAACACTGAGCTAGTAAGAAAACAACAGGATTTCTTCTTATAATATGATTCCAGATATTCCTGGTAGACTGTTCAATATTCTGCTGACTGTAAAACTATTTAACAAAAGCATCATTATTTTAAATAATACATATATACAAAAATAATTGATGACATTGAGAGAAGTACTGTTCTTATTGAAGCTGTATCATACAAAAGGAATCTATTTTAAGAACTTAATGGACAGACACATTGTAAAAGGTTATGATGATATTTATTGATAATTATTTGTAGTACTAATGATAATAATACAAACAATAATAGTTACAGTAATACACTTCACATTTTAACATTTTATTTGCAATGTTTGAGTATTTTCTGCATATATATATATGCCCTGTTATGGCCTGTTTTTAAAGTTGATAAATAAAAATAAGTTTTTTTAAATTTTTTTAAAATATCCGGTGTGCTCCTATTTTCTTTGATATATACTCCCAAACTTGGCTGCCCTTTTATTAGACACCAGTGGGATCACCTGACTATAGTTGGGAAGGGTGGGAGCTACAACACGGAGCTGGTCACTGCTCCTGTTTAACTATAACAAACAAGGGAAAGTTGTGCTCACCACTAATTTTTAAAACCATTAGGCCATAGCAATGAGGCTGTGACCACAAAATACATATAGACAAATACATGAGTCCTCTGCACTCAACCCATTATCAATATATTTAAAACAGAGACATCTTGTGCATACTGCTACTGAAAAATGCCTTACCCTTTAAACAAAACAGGGATTGTTTGTACATATATTGCAATATATTAACGCTGGGACTTTTACTTTGAAAGCAGCTAGTAAGTTGCAAGTAAAACTTAGTCCCTTTGTAAAATGTATAATGAAGCAATAGAATTCTTAATGAATCAGATGAAAATTGAACATAGGACTGGCCAGATATGGGATGACTTTGACGTAGTTGGCCAGCTTAAATATATTGTAATATATGGACAAACAATCCCTGTTTTGTTTAAAGGGTAAGGCATTTTTCAGTAGCAGTATGCACAAAATGTCTCTGTCTTAAATATGTATATATATATGTATGTGTGTATATATATATATATATATATATATATATATATATATATATATATATATATATATATATATATATATATATATATATAAACAAGGGAAAGTTGTGCTCACCACTAGTTTTTAAAAACATTAGGCGGGGGTGCAATGAGGGTGTGACCACAAAATACATATAGACAAATACAAGATTCCTCTGCACTCAACCCATTATCAATATATTTAAGACAGAGACATTTTGTGCATACTGCTACTGAAAAATGCCTTACCCTTTAAACAAAACAGGGATTGTTTGTCCATATATTGCAATATATTTAAGCTGGCCAACTACGTCAAAGTCATCCCATATCTGGCCAGTCCTATGCTCAATTTTCATCTGATTCATTAAGAATTCTATGGTTTAATTATACATTTTATAAAAGGGACGAATACGTTTTACCTGCAATATATTGCAATATATGGACAAACAATCCCTGTTTTGTTTAAAGGGTAAGGCATTTTTCAGTAGCAGTATGCACAAAATGTCTCTGTCTTAAATATATTGATAATGGGTTGAGTGCAGAGGAATCTTGTATTTGTCTATATGTATTTTGTGGTCACACCCTCATTGCACCCCCGCCTAATGTTTTTAAAAACTAGTGGTGAGCACAACTTTCCCTTGTTTGTTATAGTTCTACAAGAGCAGTGACCAGCTCCATGTTGTAGCTCCCACCCCCTCCAACTATAGTCAGGTGATCCCACTGGTGTCTAATAAAAGGGCAGCCAAGTTTGGGAGTTTTACTTTGAAAGCAGCTAGTAAGTTGCAGGTAAAACGTATTCGTCCCTTTTATAAAATGTATAATTAAACCATAGAATTCTTAATGAATCAGATGAAAATTGAGCATAGGACTGGCCAGATATGGGATGACTTTGACGTAGTTGGCCAGCTTAAATATATTGCAATATATGGACAAACAATCCCTGTTTTGTTTAAAGGGTAAGGCATTTTTCAGTAGCAGTATGCACAAAATGTCTCTGTCTTAAATATATTGATAATGGGTTGAGTGCAGAGGAATCTTGTATTTGTCTATATATATATATATATATATATATATATATATATATATATATATATATATATATATATATATATATATATATATTATATATACACACACAGATACAGGCAGTCCCCGGGTTACGTACGAGATAGGGTCTGAAGGTTTGTTCTTAAGTTGAATTTATATGTAAGTTGAAACAGACATGTACACATTTACTTGTTAAATGCAACAAGACAGGTGTTTGTCTTAAGATAGTACTTATTTTTACCTTTCTGCAGTAGACAACAAAAAAGGCATATATAATCACGTCAAGCAAAACTTATTATTGTTTAAGTGTATGAGAACAAGGAACATTTTCATTTCTGCGGTCCTCCCCCAAAGAACCTTGGATCACTTGCCTTTCTGTTAAATAGATATGCTGTCTTAAGTATAATGTAATTAAGTTAGTATTGCTTGCAAGCTGTGATACTGTAAATAATGACTTAAAAGCACTTAAATTATGCCATAGGACAATATGTTTACCATTTAACAGAAAGCAGCTGATAGTGGGGAGACATAAAGGTTGACCCTTTGAGGACTATAGCTATCAAAATATCATGTGTATTATATGCAAAATGAAAAATTTATATTTGTCATCAAAATGGATGGATAAAGTATCGCAAAGAGAAGAAGAAGTGGTGGTTGTAGATCTAGGACTAGTGTGTAGACCTGTGGTGGTTTCCAACTATAAAAATCAATTGTTTTTAATAAAGCCAAACAGTGGAGCTTTGGTTTTCAGTTGAATACTTACTCATTCTAGGAAGTCAGATTAGATTGCTTAGCAGTGACTACTTTGTATTTTTTCTCTATTGATTTTTGAAGTGCGGTAGGGCTACCAGTAATTTTCAGTTTTATCAGTTTTTTAGCAGTGGTATTTTGGTAATGTATGTAGTAATAAAAAAGTTAGTGCTATGGTTACATTTTATAGCTAATATTAATATTATTATAGTTACAATTAATGGGCTTAGTTCTTTTACATTGGAAATTGGCCAGTACCTCAAGAGCATGATTAATTAAAAAATTTTTTTTAACATTATGTTTACTGTATGTAGATTAAGACAAATAGTATACAATTTGGAGTTAAGACCAGTAACATCAAAATTCGTTAGAAAACAACGAAAAAAAACACCAAGACAAATTAAAATTGCAAAGCCTTTATTAAGAAATAACTTACTGAAACTCCACTTCCTGTCCTCTTCTGAAACGGCGATATGGCGACCATCCATAGTGCGGTGCTGGATTTGTCCTCACTGGCTAGCTCCCATAGGCTACTGACAGCAGGAAGACGGTGCTGGAAAGCAGACGGCTGGATGAAGAGCTGAAGTGCCCGGTGTGTTCCCGGAACATCCTTGTGCAGAGCAGCGCGCCTCTGGGGAGATCTTGCAGGGACTCAGCCTCCTACTAACCCAGCCCTGCAGCAGCAGGCGATTCTTAGCGAGGACAAATCCAGCACCGCACTATGGATGGTCGCCATATCGCCGTTTCAGAAGAGGACAGGAAGTGGAGTTTCAGTAAGTTATTTCTTAATAAAGGCTTTGCAATTTTGAAATTTTAATTTGTCTTGGTGTTTTTTTTCGTTGTTTTCTAACGAATTTTTTTAAAACATTTTTTGATGTTACTGGTCCTTTAACACCTATTTGATGTCCTAGATATACAGTACTTGGATTTAGAGTCCTGCACAAGTTTTAATTAGTAGACCCGCTCCCAACCATGACCTGCCACAGATCCAAACTGAACCCATTTACCTGCACTGGCCTGAAAACAATTGGTACATTTTTCGACCTACCCCCCCACCAAGAGCAATGCAATCATGGAAATGTCACAAGGAAACAGAAGTGAGTTATTGTTTTTTTTTTAAATATCCCCACAATTAAACAGCCTGCATCCTGTCTGACTACCTTTGCAGGATATCTGTGGGTACCTCACCCAGTGCAGCACTGGGATCTATAGCTGGTTGACAGATGACACATAGAGGCTGATTTAATAACAGTCACCCATGGCAACCAATCAGGTTTTTATTTATTTCATTATTTTACTTATTCATTTATTATTATATTATCAGATAATCACTGATTGCTTGCAAATGCTCCTACAATTGATAGATTAGTCCTAAAATCTTCATATATCTGAAGGGTTAAAGGTCACACATTGTAAATATAACAAGTAAATATTATATATGTAGAACTGTAGTATGAATGTGGAACAGATCCAAAACGGCAGTCGAACTGCAGAAAATCCGTTTATTGGGGAGTGTACAACATGTTTCGGGACAAGCCCTTTATCAACACTTGATAAAGGGCTTGTCCCGAAACATGTTGTACACTCCCCAATAAATGGATTTTCTGCAGTTCGACTGCCGTTTTGGATCTGTTCCACATTCATACTACAGTTCTACATATTGATTTGGGTTATCGGACACAGGATACCCGTGGACAGGTCTGATCTAATTATGTGGTGAGCTCCTTTCATACTAAATTGTGTAAATATTATATATATTGTAATATAATCCTGACCCTGAACAAATATTGCACAATAAAAGGGTGGTTAAACCCAAAAAGTCAGAAAAAAACACTGAAAAACAGATTTCTATATCTACATACCTATGCCTGCAAGTCTTACCCGCAGCTTGTGGCTACTAGGTTAACCAATTAGCTTCAAGACTCTATTGTGGCCTGCGTTCTCTGCTACTCCCTCTCTTGTTCATCTGAATGATATGCAGTTTAGGAGACATATAGAGGCAGAGAGGTGGAATGTCTACATGCCTCCCACCCCTCATGAAGGTAGTATGATGTAAGCAGTCAGCACTATATTCATCAGGCAGTCACAGCTCTCAAAACGGAGCACTGATAACTCTAGCAATTCTTCAGGGCAGGTAGGCAGTGTGCATTGCACTAATTTTTTGCACTTTGCACACTGCCTAGAAGGTTATAAGGCAACGGCGTGGAGGAAGCAAATACTGGACTAGAGCAGCAGTGAGAAGAAACCACTAAGTAAAGACCTTGCCGAATATTATTGCTGCGAATATTAGTGAGCATCTACGAATAAAGCATTGGCTAATTGGAACTTTTCCCTCTCATTTGGATCAAATATACCTAGTTGGGGAATCCTCATTTGCTAAATTCTTGGGGTATTTAAGCTCATATTTCTTCCTCCAGGACTTTTTAACAGCAAATCTGTAGCTACAATTTATTACTAGCACAATTGATTTTAACTGGGTTTTCATATGAATTTATCTATGTATATAATTAATTAATAATGAATTTGTATTTGATTATTACAAGTAATTTATTATACATGAATTGTTATGATTATGAAATTTGATTTGGTGATTAATTAAGAAGAATCATATGGAATGCAATTTAATGAATTGAGATTTACCTACTGAGTTCGAACTGAGATTCTGTTTGTTCAAAAAAGGATATAAGTTACCCCTTTTGTGTATAAAAGACATTTCACTAAGGATATAAATTCCTAAATATTATAAATGTGTACAGAATGCTGAAAACTGTTCCCTGGCTCTCCACTGACCACTGAAATTTCCCCCAATTAGTAATGGTTACAGATGTACATTTTAGAGATGTATTCAGAAAAACTACACTTAAATCACACCTACTAGGCAACTGTTGATAGCATATTAAAAATACACATAAACTGGCAATTTTACAATAGGGTTGACCACCTGCACATAACCCTCCTATATATCCTATATAATTCCATTGTTCACTTCCTACTGATAAAAGTTTCATAAAACATTTACCATATATATAAGCCTGTAGTAGTCAAATGGATAGCTAATAGCTATAAAGACATGAATGTTTAGAAAACTAGAGACAAACATAAAATTGATTTTCAATTAACATTAACCATCCTGTCATAAAAATTCTCCATCTTATAGTGGATGCAGATTGTCTTCACATTATTATTATTTTTTTTTGCCACGTCAATTTCCTATTTTCATTTTCCTTCTTTTCCTCTCTATTAAGAAATGGCAATGTATGAATATAATGCAAATAGCATTTAGAGATTATAGAGCTATTTAGCAAATACATAAAACATATTTCATTACCAGTTCTAAACTTTGACCTCATCTTTTTGTTTCATCCAAAATGTCTAACTACCTTGATCTAATAAGCACTCTTTTATCCCTTGTGATAGCCAAATACATTGCTAGGTTAGCTGCTAACTTTTTCTTAGTTACACAAATAAAGGAGAATAAGTCATTTAAACCTAAAAAAGTAATTTTCACTTTTTGGTAAAAGTTATGATGCCAACCAGATTTAGAAAACTTTCAGTACAATTGTGTTTGGTTTGCCGTGATAGCTAATGCAATACACAGAGTGCTGTGCTCCTATGTTCGCTATAATTACTATAGACACAGGTTGCCTTTTTTATACAGAAGCCCTACCAATGAGGTCCATTTTCCAGGTTATGCTTTTTGGTGAAATATTTTTTTATGTGCTGAAGAGTACACAAAGCCCAGGTTCCTTGAGCATCCCTTTAGCTTTGGTTTACTCGTGTCACAGCACTGTAGCAAACAGCTTTCCCTCTGCTTTTTATGGTAGGTAGTGCACAAAGTCTCCGGAAAGCATAAGAATTTAAAGTTCCAGAATCCGTGACTTTGCAAAGAAATTACATGAAAGAGGGGTTGCATTACATTGTAAGTCTAAGGGGAGGGGAACTGGTCCCAAAGAGCAGGCTTTCATGATTACCAGTCCAATCAATTTCAATTTGTGGAATCTCTGTTTAGACTATAAACTATAAACATTTGTTTTTGAAAGTTGATATAATATGTATGTGTATAGGCTCAACTAAATGTTCTCATGTCAAGGGAAGAATATTTCCTATTAAGACAGCCTTGAGGAACGAATGAATAGCTGAGACTCGGGTAAAAATGCATGCAATACTATTTATACATAATACTTTTAGAGAATCTTTAAAGAAATTCCAATAAAATAAAAAATTGCAAAATAGGCTGTTTCTACTGCAACAGGATAAATGAATGATATTGAGTTTGCTAACATTAACAGGTAAACATATAGACAGGAATACCGAAGTATAACATTTATATGTCCCTAGATATTAATATTATATATTTTAGATGAACAGCACTAGTCTTTCATTTCTTTTGATGAGATTGTGGTACATAAAGGCAGTTATCATTAAACTTAAATCCACAATCATGACATTGGTGTTGACAATTCTATAGAGAATGAAATAATTTAATGTTCGCAGACATATTATCATTTGGAACCTTCCCAAAACATATAAATAGCAATGCTTAGCACTTATTCAGAAATCTGTTTGTTTTTAGCTGTAAATATACTTCATTTTTGCACTTAATAATTAGTCAGCATTTTATACCTTGGTTCTATATCTGTATAATACAAAATATGCCATTTTTTTTCAGTAGAAGACTATAATGTGCAAAACACTGTGCAATTTCAGTAATGTCACTAAGGTGGTTTATTTCAACCATACATGGAAAAATATTCATAAACAGATTAGTATTCTTGGCTTAGTTGCATCATTATTCTAAGCAAGAATCATAATCTTTATGAGCACATTGGTGTTCACCTTTTATACAACATGGTACCATCTTATTGACAGAAATATTTATCAATCTTCTACACAATTAACTCACTACAGGTTAATAACAAAGTCTTAGGCAGTATCTCAAATAAAATATCAGTAATAATGAATGTATGTGTGCATTCAAACCTGAAAAATGTTTTTGCATATATTATTGTGACACATAACAGAATAAACGGGGCTTTCAGTGTTAAATATGAGATGAAATGTTTATCTTTCTAAAGTGCAATGCATAATTAAAAAAAAATCACATTTTAAGAAATAAATTAAATATAGAAATTGAATAGAAGAAAACTCTGTATCCCCACCAGTTTCACTGATCAAGCCACATCCCAAATCAACAATGATAGCCTGCTAAATTGATAAGAAAAGTATGCTAATATAAGCAATTAGTTCTATCTAACTGTGACTGGGTACATAATATAGGTCAGTGCTAATTAGTAAGACATATGCTTGGACATAAAATTCATGTCAGAAGACTGAAAAATGTTACAGTGCATTTAGTTAATTTAGCTTATGGTAAGCAGAGAGAGAGAGAGAGAGTATCATACAAAAAGAAAGCAATAACAACATAGCAAATGGAGCAGAGAAAGTTATGCAGTATACTACTTATTCATCACCCACAGAGTTACAGATTGCTCAGTTTAGAAAACAACAACGCAGGGGGTATGTACCTTCCCGATGCAAAAACAACCAGGTTTCTTTTGGCATTAATTCTCATACTTATGTATTGGTTTTGAATTAAGCAAATGTAGCTACAGTATATGGAAATGGGAATTAAAACAGATCATATGTTTTATTGTACAGTCACAAACAAAAGGCCCAGTAGCTCTACTCTTCTGGCAGTTATTAGTATTGAAATTACATGCTTCTTGCTGATAAATCAGTGGTATATTGATTAAATAATATATAGCTTTGTAGTACAAATATTTTAAGTTTTTATTATTTGCATGGATGGAAATGACTGAAGGTTGCTGTTTCCAGCAAATTATTAAATGATTGCCTTGTTCCTCGACATCTCTTATTCTGGTTTTCTAAATAAAGAACTTTTCTGAGAGGGCAGACAAGCTCATCCAGTTAAAATTGTTCAGGGCAATTTGTAAAAAAAAATCTTTATACAAGCAGAGTAATTGTTGCCTACATAGCACATGCTTTAGATCATGCATTATTGCGTTATTGTATGTCCCATTTTGTTATCATATACACATATTCCCTGCTAAATAGAACCTTTTCTAAATGTGTCATTATTGCTAAAATCCTGGATTCTAATACCCATGTCCATTAAGGAATATTTAAGGAACATGATAAGTTATGACCATTAGGCAAAGCTGTCTTGGGATATAGCAAGAGCCTACAAAAATGGGGACCCCACAATTGAATGCCTGACTAAATGTTGACTATTATCTAAAAAATAGTGTATTGATTTTGGTGAAATAATAATTATATCTAGGAATGTTCTGGCCAATTGCAGCAGTATGTAAAATATAATGGGCTCATATCAAAAGAATATGTTTTTCACAAGCAGTGCTTAACAAAAATAAAGGACAGGCACAGGGCAAAAGTACTGTAGGCTGTTTTTAAACTGAGGATACCAGAGCAGGGCTTAGCACAAGATATTTTTAAGAGGTGCAAGTACTATGAAATTGTGGGTGTAATTCAGCTCTATTGGTTATAAGAATATAACTAGTTATAGATATAAATATTAGGGTGATATTACTCTATACTTACAGTTAGGTCTATAAATATTTGGACAGAGACAACTTTTTTTCTAAATTTGGTTCTGTACATTACCACAATGAATTTTAAATGAAACAACTCAAATGCAGTACAGGTCTGGGACCTGTTATCCAGAATGTTCGGCACCTGGGGTTTTCCGGATAACGGATCTTTCCGTTATTTGGATCTTCATGCCTTAAGTCTACTAGAAATTCATTTAAACATTAAATAAACCCAATAGGCTGGTTTTGCTTCCAATAAGCATTTATGATATCTTAGTTTGGATCAAGTACAAGCTACTGTTTTATTATTATGGAGAAATAGGAAATCATTTTTAAAAAATTAGATTATTTGGATAAAATGGAGTCTATGGGAGACAGCCATTCCGTAATTCGGAGCTTTCTGGATATCGGGTTTCCGATTAAGGGATCCTATACCTGTACTGCAGACTTTCAGCTTCAGTGGGTTGAACAGAAAGATTACATAAAAATGTGAGGTCTAAAGCCTTTTTTAACACAATTACTTCTTTTCAGGGGACCAAAAGCAATTGGACAATTGACTCAAATGCTATTTCATGGGAGGTGTGGGCAATTCCTTCATTATGTCATTATTAATGAAGCAGCCCTGGAGTTGATTTGAGGGGGGGTGCTTGTATGTGGAAGATGTTGCTGTGAACAGACATCATGAGGTCAAAGGAGCTCTCCATGCAGGTGAAACAAGCCATTCTTAAGCTGCAAAAACAGAAAAAACCTATCCAAGAAATTGCTACAATATTAGGAGTGGCAAAATCTACAGTTTGGTACATCCTGAGAAAGAAAGCACTGGTGAACTCAATGACGCAAAAAGACCTGGACATCCATAGAAGACAACAGTGGTGGATGATCGCAGAATAATTTCCATGGTGAAGAGGAACCTCTTCACAACAGCCATACAAGTGAACAACACTCTCCAGGAGGTAGACATATTGATAACCAAAATATAGTGTAGTAGTTTCAAATATTTCAATTGGACACCATGGGGCAGATTTACTAAGGGTCGAATTTCGAAGTTAAAAAAAATTCAACCCTCAAATTGAAATATCGAAGTCGAGGGATTTTTACCGTATTCGATCGAAAGAACGTTCGAATAGAAATCGTTCGATTGACCGATCGATCTAAGGATTTTTATTCGACCAAAAAAAAAAACTTAGAAAAGTGCTCTGGAAGGTCCCCATAGGCTAACATTGCACTTCGGTAGCTTTAATTTGGTGAAGTATGAAGTCAAAGTTATTTTTATACAGTACTCCGATTATCGAATGGTCGAATAGTCGAGCGATTTTTACTTCAAATCGTTCAAATTGAAGTTGAATGGTCGAATATAGCCTATTCGATGGTCGAAGTACCCAAAAATGTAATCTTTTTGAAATCCGAACCAATACTCGAGTTTAGTAAATCTGCCTCCATGTGTTGAAGTGGGAAACTGTGATATATTACATTACTACCCCTTTAAATAGTAGTTTGCTCTTTCAAACTCAGAGGCATGCGGAACTATGTACAGTGAATATATTTGCCCTGCACATTGTTATATTTATAAAGCTGAATAAGAGTGATGTATATAATGTGCAAACAGAATTGGGAATATTTATTTACACTGCAAATGTCCATAAGGGCTTTTTAAATAGGGCATAATCGCAAATTGCTCATTTTTATGAAAATACTCAACATTCACATGACTGTGGTGGCAGAGAAAATTTAAAAAAAAACCTGCACTCACACAAACACTCATCTCATTTGCGAGCCATTTGCAAACATTTTCACGCAATGCAAATTCCCAAGAAACTGAAAGACTGGCACAGCAGTGCAATATTTAAGCTTTCGGGGGAAAAAATATGGTCAATACAACCATTTGCGAAAAAAATGAGCTGCACAAACGTATAAACTTATAAATGAACCCCAATGATTTCCACAAGTGATTTGACGTTGGGATTCATAATCATGATAGAGGTTAGTACACAGTGCTACTACTGAAAAGAGCCACCAATTAAAACTAAAATAAAAATGATCTATCATATACTGTATAAGCCATTATCCCATTTGTATTAAAAGGCACATATTTTGCCAAAGTGCAGTAACCCATGGTAACCAATAATATTTTTGCTCTTAAACCGGTAACCAGTAGATGCTCTAATCCTATTGACTACTATAGGTGACTAGATCAGTAGCTACTTTTGTACCATTTATTAAATATAACCAGAAAGAATTCATTGGTTAATTTGAGAGCCAATCCTTCCAAATAACTGTTCCATTGTTCTCTTCTACTCTGTCCAATTACTGTTTTTTACTCTGTCTCTTATTCTCTGCAGCAGGCATTAGAAAGATGAACAAAACACTGTTTAGGTGTTTATTCTTCTCAAAATATTTTTTATAAAACTTGCAACTAATTCTGAAGTTGAGTTGGGTAATTCTTAAAGAAGAAAAAGCTTAGAGGGTTATTTACTAAAACTTGAATTTTGCCATCTTAACTCCCATCCACATATATGACTAATTTACTAATAATTTAGGTCCAAAAAATTGGTTTGAGAAAAAAATAAGCATCAATTTAAATCATGCAACTTTTTCTAATCGCCGCTCCAAAAACTTAAATTTATCGAATTGTCGCTCAAAAACTCGCATTTTATTGAGTTGTCACCCAAAAATTTTTATCAAGTTGTTGCCCAAAAATTCGAATTGATCGAGTTGTCGCCCAAATCTCGATCTCAAATTTATCGACAAAAAAACAGTGCAAAAAGCCCAAAACTATTAAGAATCCTCATGCTCGAAAGGTTAAAGTTCTAGATGGAGTATTTTCAGATTCAAATTGAAAGCAGCTTGGGGGTATAATAGATATTGAAAAATGTTAGGTTTTTTTTTCAAATCATTAGATTTATTTTCACTTTAAAACTTGCCTAGAAAAATTTGAGTTTTAGTAAATAACCCCCTTAGTGTTCTATAACTAACAGAGTAATGGGAAATATGTTCAGTATACTTTGTTCCTGAAACTGCATGGATGCTCCACTGACATTAGTTCTGGCAAACCATGTTTTCAATGAAATCTTTCTTTAAAAGTGTACGTTATACTAGAGCAAGGCATCAAAGAACAAAAATCCTCCATTCATTCACTTAAACAAAAGAATGTACTAAGGGGCATGCAGTATTTATGATGCTGTTTAAAACAAAATTTGCTGATAAAATGGTGTAAAAACCTATGTAAAATAAATGGGGAATTTATCAAGGTTTGTGTAATTTTACACCATACAAATTTCAGATTAGCAGCTGTTATTTTATATTGCTTCCGATGGAAGTCTCTCCATGAAAAAATGTGTAAAAATTTTTTTTTTTCTGTTTTTTACACTGGCAAAGCCTGGTGATGCGTGGTGTATTAGCCCGCTGTTTTTTTACACAGCATAATAAATATACTCCTATGTGTGTTTGTGGCTTTCAGTTCGATGTTGCCTATGTGCTTGTGTATTTAAGACACATTCATTCTCAAATTGCTGCAAGTAAAAGTTATTTAAAGGAACAGTAACACCAAAAAATGAAAGTGTTTTAAAGCAATGTAAACATCATGTACTGTTGCCCTGCACTAGTAAAACTGATCTGTTTGCTTCAGAAACACTACTATAGTTCATATAAACAAGCTGATGGCACAAACTGAAAAAAAAGCTATATGACACAGGTTAAATAGTGGATAACAGATAACACCATTATGTTCTACAGAGCTTATCTGCTATGTGCTGTATAACCTGAGCATTTTTTCCTTTGAATGGCTGTTTATTTATATAAACAATATTAGTGTTTCTGAAGCAAACACAGCAGTTTTACCATGCAGGGCAACACTGCATTATGTTATTATTACTTTAAAATATGTTTTGATGTTATTGTTCCTTTAACTGTAATGATAGCATTTTAACAAAAGCTCCTGGTTATAGTTGTCAGAAAAAGACACAAAATAGCTGTGAGTTTCAATCTGGATAAACATTGTTACAGCCTGTTTTTTCTTTTTATTTAAAAGTAGTTTTCATTTATGTACATGAAAATTAGAAATTTACTCTAATCAATTTTTGATTAGATGATTTATAGTATATTTGTCTTTTAGAGACAGAGACAAAAAACTGTACCCCATCCCAACATACACCAATACAGTTTTAGATAGCAATGTTTTTGCACTGCCTCAATGGGCAATAGGAACAATTGGATATTACTGTGCAAAACACAAATACTGTATATTTTTGCACTTCAGCTATCTTGACATGGCATTCCTCTTTCTGGATTTGAGCTTTCTGCAACTGGATTCAGGAATATGTTTGGAGAGGAACAGATAACGCAAATCTGTAGTCAAGGCTTTATTACTTTATAACATACTGTATATTCCTTCTCCTTGCTGCCATATTAAGAGTGCTGCTCTTATATATGAGTTTTCTCTCTGTGTTTTTATGAATCCTGCAACTGAATTTAGCATTACTCATTACACATGGAGAGAAAGTTAATTCAAACTACAATTTTAGGAAGTTCAGCTTTTATTTGTTTTGTGTGGCTTCACATATGGCAAACCTTGAAAAAGAAAAATACTTTATAAGCAAAGTGTATACAGGTATAGGACCTGTTATCCAAAATGCTTGGTACCTGGGGCTTTTTGTATAATGGATCTTTCCACAATTTGAATCTTCATGCCTTAAGTCTACTACAAATCATGTAAACCCAATTGGCGGGTTCTGCTTACAAAAAGGATTAATTATATCTTAGTTGGGATCATGTATATTGTACTGTTTTATTATTATAGAGAATTCTTTTTTTAAAACTTATATTATTTGGATAAAATGGAGTCTATGGGAGACTATGGGAGATAGGTTTCTGGATAACGGATCCCATACCTGTATTAAGCATTGTTTGTTCTATGGAAGCTAATGCATGTTCCTTTTTATAAAGCTGCTGCTCCACTCACCCACTTTGGGCTGTAGGGTAGTCTCTTAATTGCCTTGAACTTGATAGAAATGGGGTATTAAATAGAATTTTAAGGATTCAGGCAATAGTGTATAACCTCTGAAGTGACAATATTTGAGAGCTGTTCTCTCCTACATTTCATAGATTGGCAACATTACACTGTGGTTTCATATAATGCAATTCAGTGTAAAAATATTATCTTTGTGTAGACCATTTAATATACTGTTCTCATTACTTCATACTATCTAATTATGTTGTAGCTGAATTCTTTGCTTTATTTTCTGTCAATGTATTTAATTACTTTATCGAGGATTAAGCACATTTCATTTTAACCGCAGCAGAAAAGAATATTCCTTTTGGCAAGAAGTAGATTCATAATAATTTGATTCCAACAGCTTATCTGGACATCATCAAATTAATTTCTATACCAACAAATAAGAATTCTATAATAAAGAAAATAAAAGTATAAACTTCATTTTGACTAATCTTGAGAAACTGCTAATATATTGTAGATTTACATATTTAACATCCTCTCCCTTTAAGTTATTTCACTGTAGGGTGGAATAAATTCAGAAAATTAACCAATGAGGTGTTATCAGTTATCAGTAAATTATCATTGAGGTGCTGTATTAACCATCGACACTATGAAAATGGCACAGTGTTTATTTTTTAATATTATTATAACAAAAAATGGCTAATTGACTATGGGGGGATTTAACTCTCTGATGTTTTTCTTGTAAAATCTCTTTTTTAAACCAGTTACTCAAAAACAAATAGATCAAAGATGTTTCTCACAGCTCATTAATGTTCAAATCTGCCATATTGCATATTACATGTATGGTCCCCACTATCATATTCTTCAAGTCTAGAGGATGTCCAGCCTGCTCTCAACTTGTTGAAAGTCCCTTCTGTATGCCATCTTATAGCCAAAGATTAATTAGTGGCTGAAAAAAGCACAATGTAATTTTTGTTTACTTTTTTTGTGAGAACTCAAATAAATAAAAGTCTTGTTTGCATCTATTCACTCATAGCAACCAATCAGATGATGTTTTTTTTTTCTTTTCTCAAAATGTCTGACCAGTAAATGATATCTATTATCTACTGGTTTCTAAGGGTTACTAGGCAAGTAGCAACACTATTAATATTTGTTTACTCTTTGTGTTTTATCTGAAGTAAATTACAGTTGAGTCAACTAGGCACAGCAGTCAGCAGGAACAGTGTAAATGAAATTAAATAGTATAATTGAGGAGGGAGGAGAGATTTAGTTGCACTTATTAGTATGTGTAACTATGAGTGTAACTATGAACGGACAAATTTATTTTCAAGTTCAGGGTTCACATTTAATTAAAGAGCTAAAGAGCTAAACTAATCTCAGCACCAGTAAATTGAAGAGAAAATGTTCAGTAATCGCGGTCCTTCTTTTGAATAGAAATGATTTTTCCAAATTGGTGTCAATGAAAATGTCAGTTTGGTATCTGTGTAAGTAGTACTTCACACACTGTAGAAAATGTTTCATGCTGTGTGAAATGCTGTGATGTAGGTTTCCAATCAATAAAAACAGTGTTTAAAAAAGTTGGTTTAATGCAGCTTTCAGATGGCTCAGAACATAGCAAATATTGCACTTTACCCCAGAATATACCGTATATGCTCGAGTATAAGCCGAGTTTTTCAGCCCCCAAAATATGCTGAAAAACTCTACCTCGGCTTATACTCGGGTCAAGTGCAAAAATGGTCGCCGGCGCCTAAGAATAGTAGCTGACGCCTAAGAATAGTCACCGGCGCCTAAGAATAGTGTCCAAGAATATTCGCCGGCATCCAAGAATGGTCGCTGGCATCCAAAAACGAGACGCCGGCACCTCCAATGGGAGCAGAAACCCTAAATTTTTTGATTGAAACTTACCAGAAGCTGCTGCATTTCTCACCCTAGGCTTATACTCGAGTCAATTAGCTTTCCCAGTTTTTGGAGGTAAAATTAGGTACCTCGGCTTATACTCGGGAAGGCTTATACTCGAGTATATACGGTATTTTGAAAAAAACTAAGGGGCAGATTTAGCAAGGGTCGAATTTCGAAGTTGAAAATACTTTGAAATTTGACCATCAAATTTAAATACTTTGAATATCGAATTCGAAGTTTTTTCAGAGAATTTGGCAATCGATCGAATTAAAAGCTTTCGATCGAACGTTTCGATGGATTTCAGCGATCAATCGAAGGATTTTAATTCTATGTGTAAAGACTTTGTAGAAGGTCCCCATAGGCTAACATAGCAATTCAGCAGGTTTAATTTGGCGAAGTATTGAAGTCTGAGTTTTTTCAAAGAGACTGTACTTCGATTATCGAATATTCTAACTATTTTTTACTTCGAATCAAATTCAAAGTAAATTTGAAGTCGTAGTATCCTATTCGATGGTCGAAGTATCCAAAAAATTACTTCGAATTTCAAATTTTTTTACTTCGAAAATTCCCTCGAATTCACTTCGACCCTTGATAAATCTGCCCCTAGTTTTTTCAAGCACACATTGCAACATCAAGTATAATGGACATTGAGTAATTAAACCTTTCATAGCAATGTTGCTATCTTTCATAGCTGGTGACCCAGATGTAATTACAGATGAAAGAATGTTTACAGGTTCTGTTTAAAAGTGTGTGGTTGAACATTCCCAGATATCTGTGCAAAATGTATTTTCCTGATATTAAATTTTAATCAAGCATTAAGGTGGTAGATATACTGAATATTGCATTCAGTTCTAAATACATGAACAAAGAACATGGAACCAAATTTACATCAATTAGGTGCAATTCTCATTGAATTAATCTGTTGCATTCATTGGATCACTGAGCCTAGAGATCTTGAGAAATGTTTTGTTTGCAATTTTGTTTAAGGATACAACCCTGACTGCTAGACTACAGGTCCTAGCATATTTTAGCTCCTGATAAAATGTTTGTGTATGCTGGAAATTAGTCCAGTAAAATCTGGTAAAACTACTGTGGAACAATAGTGTTTTTGTCTAGTGATGAGAGACAAAGAAAAGTATACTCATCAAAAAAGTGTTTCGCAAACATTTCGACATTTCGCACATTTTTTTGCAGTTTCGGGAGTATTTTGGCAAAGCAAAACATCACAAATTCGCTGATCACTATTTATGTCTGTAACGTACAGTATCCCACAACCCAGAGTAAACACCAATGTCCCAGGCTCGGCTCACGCTTCGGCCTATAACCGCCGCCTTTCACGTCGGGAGGAGCCCTTCGCTACTTGGATGCCGCCAGGACTTAATAGTGAGGAGACTGAGGGAAGAACTCTGGGCGAGCAAGGGAACGTAACGTAAAGTTTATCAAAGTCCAGGAACGGGCCGAGTCAAAACCAATCGGGAATGCAGTACAAAATCGGTAAGCAGCAGAGTAATCGAGGTCACAAGCCGGGTCAGCAACTAACAGGGTCGAAGTACAGAACGGAATCCAAAGAGTAGTCAGGGACAAGCCAAAGGGTCAGGGCAGGCGGAAATCAAACAGGAATCAGGGATAGCCAAGGTCACAACTAGAATCACAGAATAAATCACACCCAGGAACCATATAGAGAACCTACATTGGGCAAAGCACAAAAGGACTGATGGCCCTTTAAACATTTGAATTTGGCGCCATTGGACGCTGGCGAATCAGCGCCAGCGCCTGTGCAAACACGCCAACGCAATTGCGTCAGCGTGCCTGCGCCTTTAATTGTCGCGCATGCGCGCCGCACGCTCCATAGGAGCCGGCGCCTGGGGCCTAACCGCATCGGCGGTGCGAGACGGGCGTCCGCGTCGAGGGGGCGGCAGGCGTCCCTGCCGTCCCCTGGGTAAGTTTCTTACATTACCCCCCCTCCAGAGGGGGCCACTGGACCCTTAGGTTTGTTGGGAAATTTTGAATGAAACTGACTCACCAACCTATCCGCCTTAACATCAGAGGCGAAAACCCAGGATCTCTCCTCAGGACCATAACCCTTCCAATGAACCAGATATTGGAGTTTACCCCTAGAGATACGAGAGTCAACCAATCTGTGAACAAGGAATTCAGATTGACCCTCAATAGAAATAGGAGGGGGAGGAGAATTCTGACGTACCACTCTAGCGGGTTTCAACAGAGATACATGGAAAGAATTAAAAATCTTGAGTTCGGGAGGAAGATTTAACCTGAAAGTACATGGGTTGATAACATCAGATATAGAGAAAGGACCAATAAATTTGGGACCCAGTTTGGCTGAAGGGACTTTCAGAGAAATGTTTTTGGAGGAGAGCCAAACCTTGTCACCAACCTGATACACCGGAGAATCTCTCCGATGTTTGTCTGAAGCCTTCTTCTGAGCAGCTACTGCAGAAGATACTGACTTCTGAACCTCCTGCCAGGTCTTAGAAAAATCTTCCACAAAGGAATTAACAGCAGGAAGATCACATGAACCTGAGAATGAAAAAACTCTGGGATGAAGACCAAACACCGTGAAAAAAGGAGACTTGCCAGTAGAGGAATGAATGGCATTGTTATAGGCAAATTCGGCCCACGGAAGAAAATTAACCCAAAGTGCCTGATTGCAGGAGACATAACATCTAAGATATTGTTCCAGAGTCTGATTTGTCCTCTCAGTCTGACCATTGGTCTGGGGATGATATGCAGAAGAGAAAGACAAATCAGTACCCATTAATGAACAAAAAGCCCGCCAAAACCTGGACACAAATTGAACCCCCCTATCAGACACAATATTGAGAGGAGCCCCGTGAAATTTAAATATATGGACAATGAAAAGTTCAGCTAGAGTCTTGGCAGAGGGAAGGGTAGAAAGAGGAATAAAATGAGACATTTTACTAAAACGGTCCACCACTACCCAGATAACAGTATGCCCATTCGATGGAGGTAATTCTACAATGAAATCCATGGATATATGAGTCCAAGGTTTCACAGGAATAGGAAGTGACTGCAGCAACCCCTGAGGTAAAGATCTAGATGGCTTAGATCGTTGGCAGACTGGGCATGACTCAATATATTTGGCAACGTCTTAAAGTCGGCCACCAGAGAGTACGAGACAACAATCGCAAGTCTTCGCACAACCCGGATAACCAGCCACTTTAGAATCATGAGTCTCGTGAAAGACTGCTTCACGTAAATTACTAGGAACAAATAACTTGCCCACTGGAATATCAGGAGGGGAATCTACCTGGGCATTCGACAAAGAGGTAGAGAGATCCGGACTCTAGGCTGCCACAATCACCTCCTTAGGAACAATAGGGACTGGTTCCGAATCCTCCCTAGGCTTGGAGACAAAACTTCTAGAAAGGGCATCTGCTTTCAGATTCCTTTCTGCAGGTCTGTAGGTGACGAGAAAATTAAAACGTGAGAAAAACAATGACCACCTGGCTTGACGAGGATTTAACCGTTTAGCAGATTCAATGTACAACAATTTTTATGATCTGTGAACACAGAAACTGTATGCTTGGCACCCTCAAGGAGATGTCTCCATTCCTCAAATGCCAATTTAATGGCCAATAATTCCCTATTGCCAATATCGTAATTGACCTCAGCAGAGGAAAATTTTTTTGAGAAAAAGGCACATGGGTGAATTTTACCAGAGACGGGATGTCGTTGAGATAATACTGCTCCGGCACCGATCTCAGACGCATCCACCTCAACAATAAAAGGCAAAGATGAGTCTGGATGCCGGAGAACTGGAGCAGAAATGAAAGCCTCTTTTAAGAGGCTAAAGGCCTCAACAGCCTCAGCAGACCAAATACTAGGGTCAACCCCTTTCTTAGTTAAAGCAGTAATTGGGGCCACCAACTTGGAAAAATTCAGAATAAATTGCCTATAGTAATTAGCGAACCCTAAAAATCTCTGGATCGCTTTCAAAGAAAGGGGTTGTGCCCACTGCTGAATTGCTTGGACTTTAGTGGGCTCCATCTCAAGACCAGTTTGGGAAATAATATATCCAAGGAAAGGTACAGCAGAGACTTCGAAGAGACATTTCTCAAGCTTAGCATACAGATGATTCTGCCTTAACCTGGATAGAACCTCCCGAACATGAGCACGATGGGAAAACAAATTTGAAGAAAAAATTAGAATGTCGTCTAAGTACACAACGACAAACCGACCCAAAAGATCACGGAAGATATCGTTAACCAGTTCTTGAAAAACAGCGGGGGCGTTACACAGACCAAATGGCATTACCAAGTATTCATAATGCCCATCTCGGGTATTAAAAGCGGTCTTCCACTCATCCCCCTCCTTTATCCTGATTAGATTATAGGCACCCCTTAGATCCAATTTGGAAAAAATAACAGCCCCCTTCACTCTATCAAAGAGTTCAGAGATTAAAGGGAGGGGGTAACGATTCTTGACCGTGATCTTATTTAACCCTCTATAATCGATACAGGGTCTAAGAGTCCCATCCTTCTTTTTGACAAAAAAAAACCCAGCCCCCGCAGGGGAAGAAGAAGGTCTAATGAACCCCCGCTCCAAATTCTCTTTAATATATTCCTCCATGGCTAAAGACTCAGGGAGGGAAAGAGGATATGTCCTTCCCTTGGGAGGAGAAGACCCAGACAATAATTCAATAGCACAGTCATAGGGTCTATGGGGGGGTAAGGATTCAGCTGCTTTTTTACAGAAAACATCAGAGAAAGCGGCATAACAAGGAGGAAGACTCTTTAAAGAAGTAGCGGCCAGGGTCTGGACAGACTTAACACAAGAATACATACATGCAGAACTCCATTTCAAAATTTTACCAGAAGGCCAATCAACCTGGGGATTATGACCTTGTAACCAGGGGAGACCTAGAATGACTGGAGTCTGTGGGCACTCAGTAATAAAAAATGAAAGAGATTCAAAATGATCAGAAACGGACATGTGAATAACCTTAGATCGAGTAGATACTAGTCCGGAACCCAAAGATCTACCATCATTGGCGGATAATCTGAAAGATGGAACCTGTGGTTCCCAAGGAATACCATGTTTTTGAATAAACCCAAAATCCAAAAAATTACCCGCTGCCCCAGAATCCAAAAAAGCAGAGCTCTGCACACAACCACTGTCCCAACTCAAAAGAACCGGAATTAAAATTTGAGAAGATTGGGGAGTAGAAACGACATCACCCAAGCAAGACTCCCCAGACCTGCTTAGGTTCTGTCGTTTCCAGGCCTTTTGGGACAGGTGTTGCGAAAGTGCCCCTTATCCCCACAATACAGACATAACCCATTATTCCTCCTACGAACCCTCTCCTCGGAAGAGAGACGAGTAGAACCAATCTGCATAGGTTCTTCTAAAGATCTAGGAAAGACTTGAGGGGTGTTAAAGACATTTACGGGAGGAGGTGTAACATAGGAAACCTGCTCTTCCTGGAGTCTCTCTCTATGCCTTCGATCAATCTGGATAGCCAGATGCATGAGAGAATCCAGAGAAGACTGTGCGGGAAAATTTACAAGGCTATCTTTAATAGTCGGAGCCAAACCAACCCTGAATTGACTCATAAGAGCCGTATCATTCCAGCCCGTCTCTACCGCCCAACGGCGGAATTCAGTACAATAATCCTCTGCCCGCCGTTTGCCTTGTTTAAGGGCACGTATGGCAGCGTCAGCAGAGGCGGCACGATCAGGATCATCGTAAATAATAGCCATGGCTTTAAAGAAAGCCTCTAAGGAGAGACGGGCTGGATCCCTTTGAGACAAACTAAATGCCCAGAGCTGGGCATCACCCTGTAACAGCGTAACTACAAAATTCACCCTAGACTCCTCAGTAGGGAAGGAATAGGGTAAAAAACTGAAATGCAGTTTACAGGCCTCTTGGAAAGTAAAAAACTTACTTCGATCCCCAGCAAACTTCTCGGGGAAAGGAACCTTGGGCTCATGGAAGGTACTACCAGCAAGTGGAGTAGTACTTGCCTGAGGAGTAGTATTACTCGGACCAGGAACAGGCTGTTGCCATGTCAAGTCTGGAAGAAAGACCGTGAAGACATTGCACAATATAGTCTTGCTTGTCCTCTTGTTCACCAAGCCTCTGTAGAAGATTCGCCAGAATCGCTTCCGAAGGAGTGGTGGAAGCAGTAGCTTCAGCTGGCTCCATCTTCTTAGTTCTTTGGGCCCAACGTAATGTAACGTACAGTATCCCACAACCCAGAGTAAACCCCAATGTCCCAGGCTCGGCTCACGCTTCGGCCTATAACCGCCGCCTTTCACGTCGGGAGGAGCCCTTCGCTACTTGGATGCCACCAGGACTTAATAGTGAGGAGACTGAGGGAAGAACTCTGGGCGAGCAAGGGAACGTAACGTAAAGTTTATCAAAGTCCAGGAACGGGCCGAGTCAAAACCAATCGGGAATGCAGTACAAAATCGGTAAGCAGCAGAGTAATCGAGGTCACAAGCCGGGTCAGCAACTAACAGGGTCGAAGTACAGAACGGAATCCAAAGAGTAGTCAGGGACAAGCCAAAGGGTCAGGGCAGGCGGAAATCAAACAGGAATCAGGGATAGCCAAGGTCACAACTAGAATCACAGAATAAATCACACCCAGGAACCATATAGAGAACCTACGTTGGGCAAAGCACAAAAGGACTGATGGCCCTTTAAACATTTGAATTTGGCGCCATTGGACGCTGGCGAATCAGCGCCAGCGCCTGTGCAAACACGCCAACGCAATTGCGTCAGCGTGCCTGCGCCTTTAATTGTCGCGCATGCGCGCCGCGCGCTCCATAGGAGCCGGCGCCTGGGGCCTAACCGCATCGGCGGTGCGAGACGGGCGTCCGCGTCGAGGGGGCGGCAGGCGTCCCTGCCGTCCCCTGGTTAAGTTTCTTACAATGTCCCCTTTTCATAATGCACCATTATATATGTTAAACTGAAATTGTGCTATTGTATCTGCAGCACAGTTTATTAAATACATTTTATAGCTGTCCTTTCTGTACCTGGTACTACCTTTTACTTATGTAATACTCAAGGGTTTTGATTTTGTTTTAAAAGAACTGGGCATGATTATTTTAAACAATGGCTACTCTCTAGCAATATCCTGGTTTGTTTTATATGTTAAAAAGATCCAAGGCACACTAAAGACTTTATTATATTGGTATATTAGGGCAAGATGTATAGATGGAGTATTGGGTGTAAATAATCCCAGTGGATTATGGCACCATTTTAAACCCTGTCTGTTGTTTACAGTGGGGAAAAATTTTCTGTATGTTATTAAGATTATGCAGACAGGTTGATTACTTGGCATATCAATTTAGGAAGCAAATATAAGTATTCAATTTGCATGGTTAGTGTCATTATAGGTAAGTAAATCAATTTAGACAAACCTTAATGCATTATAAATCAGAAACATTTGCAGCATATGAATCTATCAGCATTTTGTTTTTATAACTCCAACTAATTTGAATTGATTAATTTTGAAACTGTACAAACCAGTTCATCAAAGATTGAAGATCTTGTACATTAATTATTGTTTGCATTTATAGTTTATGGCTATAATAACTTTTACATAAGTTTATCTGTAGCTGTCATTCAAGATTTTGGAAACTATGAAACAATATTGTCCCAATGAAATATTAAGCATAAAAAACTATTTAAAATATAATAATGTTCATCAAATAAATTACAGGATGTTTCATGTACACCTCAATACTTGCAGGGTGAAAAGAACATTAATATACAGTATACTGTAGGCCTGCAAAGATTTAATATGCATGAGCTATTTCAAAATCACAGATGAACACCCTCCTTCAGCATCTAGGTTGCTTGCAAATCAGTTTCTGCATCTACTATATTCTGTAGACGTTAACCATTTATTTTAATTTCAATGAATAAAGAAAGCTTTTGGTTGCTTGTTTTGTTAATCCCTCGGCTAACATACATGTTGTCAAATCTCAGTAGGAGCAATGTTGCATTAAGAAAATACCCTTGATATTGATAGACTATAGTAAAATTAACAATTAAGTCTCACCCAATAAAAGTTTAGGACCACATCCCTATTCACATCTCCAAATGTAGGTCTATTTCTGAGTTCCTGGGTGTGCTTCAAGTCTGTCTTGTCTCTTCTCTGACCTTGTCTGTCCCTGACCTTCGCTAGTTCACTTTGCCTGTTCCTGACCATTCTTTCAGACCCTGATTCTGTACTGCAATGTAAGACAAGGCAGCTGATTAGGGATGTAGCGAACCGCCGATAATGTGTTCGCGAACGCCGTTCGCGAACACCGGCAAAAAATGCGAACAGTTCGCGAACAGTTCGCGAACAGTTCGCGAACAGTTCGCGAACTTCGAACATCCGAAAATCGTTCGATTCGAACGATCGAAGGATTTTAATCGTTCGATCGAACGATTTTCGTTCGAATCGAACGAAAATCATTCGATTTTAGCGACCGAATGGTCGAATGGTCGAACGATTTTGACGCGAACGCCTATTGGCGAACGTCGCGCGACGTTCGCGAACTTGCGGCGGACGCGAACAGCCGATGTTCGCGCGAACAAGTTCGCCGCAGAACAGTCCGCGACATCCCTACAGCTGATTAACAAACCTGTTTTTGCTGGTGAATGAAGACTTTTGCAACATTGTTTAAAAAGTAACAACCAGTAGTTAAGCAAATACTGCTTTCAATTGCAATTGTTTTAATACAGTATATAACTTTAATATAAGTGTATATTGGAAAGTTGTTTAGAATTAGGTTTTCTTTTGTTAAGTATATTTTTATTTTGAGGTTGATTTTGCCCTTTACTTGTGACCTATTAATTAATTTTAATGTATGGGACAGCTTGTCCAATAGGAAAGTATAAAAGTTAAAGAGGATAAATACACAGATCTCTCAAGCATTTACTGGACTATGAACCTTAAAGAAATGTTTATGGTTGGAATTGGCTTAGAATTTTTTTTATTCAAGGTACATTCTAGATAAAGCCTGTTATGAATAGTATCACATTAGCTGTTGATAAATTAGGGCAGGTCACTGAAAATAATTTGTCTTGTCACTCTATTCTTTCAAAGCTAATAGTGGGGTCAGGTTAAGCCCTGTGAGACCAATATGTTGATCAGGAGAAATGCTACTGGGTAGGGAGGTGCCAGGCTATGGAAAAATGACCACATGAAAACAGTTAGAACCGTATAGGGATAACCTTGATATGATAAACACTGGCTTGTCAATTTTATAATCATAACTTTGCAATTAGAAACCCCTGTTTTTTTAAAAAGTTTATGCATTTCAGAGATACAAAATTGCTATTGAAACAGGGTTGGGGATTAGTATTGATTAATGTTTTCTCTTTTTTATGTTTATAGCTAAATTACACAGAATGATTGCACTTCTATTGTGCTTATATATTTTACTTGGAATATACCCACCACACTGCCTTTTTGTGTATCTCTGATAAACAGTTGGGAATACAACTTAGTTTTGTGTACTCATAACTGAAGAAGAACAATGCATGCTCTGCATCTCTTCTTGCGGAAGAAAAAAAAAAGATTTCTGATTGGATGAACAGGAAGAAGAAATCTGATTTTCCACTTCTCCAATACTGTAATAGAGAGTAGTAAGAATGCTAAACATACTGATATCAAATCAGAGAGCTTTAGGGAAGGACCATGTCCTAATGTTCTTCCACCTATCCAACTGGAGTCTGTAGGAGGTTTTTTACTTGCCTCCTGTGCAGCTGCAGAGTGCACACCCTGTCCCATATGCTTTATACTACCCCTGCTTGGGAAACAGTGAAATGTTTTTGAACATTTCATGCTCTCTCTTTTAAAGGAACATTTTAAAGAACCCTATATCCCACCAGCATGTCAGTACCAAATATGTATAGTTGTATGTAAATTTCTGACTTACATATGCCAAAAACTCCCAGCAGTACACTACAAGATTTTCAAAGCTCCAGATATCTCTTACTTTAGATTTCTAGGTCAAAAATCTCACTAACACTAGGGGTCCTATTTATTATGCTGTGTAAAACTAAATTTACCAGACAGTGTAAAAATTGTGTAAAATATATGGTGAACTCATGAAGGTGTGTGATATTTCATGCCATGCTAGGGCCAGACGTCCCATCATTATTTTACACTGCTTGAGACCTTTGTTCCGTTCCGGAGGAAGTCAAGAAAAAACATGTAAAAAAATTCTGCCATTTTTACACTGTTTTTTATTTGGTGATGACTGGTGATGTGTGCCGAATTATTCCTCCATTTTTTTATATGTCCTCAGGATAAAACATGGATAAACATGTATTTTTACTGCAAACTGCCAAACTGCAAACCTTTGCTACATTTATGGGCAGATTTATTACTGTATATGGTGTAAAAAAAAACTTCGAAATGACTTACTTACAAAGGACTGAAGCAGTGTAAAATAACAACAGAAAATCTCACCCACCTTGATAAGTTCGTCACAACTTTTTACACTGTTTTCCAACAAATTTTATATGCGTTTTGCACAGCATAATAAATAGACCCCTACATGTCCATCACTTCAGCAATTGCAAAATCAACAACATTACTGCATTTTATATGTGGTAAAGTCACAAATAAGTTCACCAAAAATTTGGAAAAGACCAGATTTTTTTTAAACATTTTGTGCTCATTTTTTCCTGGAGAGAAGACATTTTGTTTATGTAAGAAATTGTACACCTTTTTTTTCACTCCAGTGCGAGCGACAATTTTTATACGCATGACTATTCGGTTCAAATGCATTAAAGTCAATGGGTGTCTGAATAATTTTGATGGACACCAGTTTTTTATGGCAAAACGCAAAAAATTTAAAGCATGTTTGAGCTGTAGGAGATTCTATTTTAACCTTGATTTTGCAGAAAGCTAGCAAACATTTTCTTTTTGCATTGCCAATAATAGGAATTTCATAACTGATTTACCATTAGTGCTCTATTGCATGATTTAGAAATCTTCAAACCAAACTTTATAACCTTACATAAAATGTACAACCCTCTTCTAAAGAGGAACATTTCAACTTTCCAATGAGCCATCCAATAGCCAAATATGACCTTTAGCATCACTTAAATATACTTAACAAATACAAAAACAAACAAATACAAAAAGTGATGAGGATGAAAACTATCCAACATAAGATATGCAGGATGGCCTGTTGGTTTTTGGGATAAGGATGTTTGTATGGTCTCATTTTTGATGTAGATGGCAAGAGTGGTAAGAGTGGTTAAGGGTAAGGTTGATGGTGGGGTGAAATTGGTTAAATCTTTGGTGGAATGCCAATAGTTCTTTTTCTGATGTTGTCCATATGATAAGTATGCCATCTATATACCGTAAATAGGTTAAGGGCCTGGTGTAAGAAAGCCAGGAAATTTTCCTCTAACTGGGCCATAAACAGATTGGCATATTTAGGTGGCATTTTGCTTCCCATAGCACTTCCCATCAGTTGGAGGTACTGCATATGGCATTCCATAATAAAAAGTAGTTGTGTGTCAGTATAAATCTGATAAGTACTATGGATATATGATTTTTTTCTAGGAAGTACTGGCAGGCTACTGGCTGACACGGTACCACAGTTTTTGTTTTGTTTTAAACATACTTACAAACATAAAATTTTCGCAATGTATAGGACTCATCAATAATTATTTATAGTTAGTACCACTGTGTACTGCCTAATTTAACTATTTTAAAACAACCCATTCAATTACCTTCCATTCTACTGAAGATGTCAGAATTTTGTTTGATTTCGAGATGTATGCCTTCCTAACAACAAAACTGCAGATCCATGTAAAAAGGTCAAGCAGAGTGGAACTTAATAAAACTAAATGTATCATAAATGTCCTAAAATATGTAAATTAGGTAAGCAAAGTTAAGGGGTAGCAAATGCTGGAACTGGCAAAAAACAACCTGCAACCAGGGCCGGATTTACATAGTGGGTGCCCCCTAGGCCCACTGTCGTTCGTCGCCCCTGTCCCCTCCAGCAATCGGGATTGGCGCATGGCGCATGGGAAATTTAGAAAATTATTGTATCTCCAGCGTATCCCCAGTGTTTTTTAACCAATGTGGGTTTGGTTGGGCAGCATGCCACCCCCTAAAATCCTGCCGCCCTAGGCCCGGGCCTAGGTGGCCTTTCCATAAATCCGGGCCTGCCTGCAACCCACACATTTAATAAAAAAAGATGTTATTATACTGAATGAATCCAGTATCTGACTGAATCCAGACTCCTGGACTAATTTTGTTCTCTGGAATTGAATCTACTCTGAAAGGTTGCCAAATATTCAGACAGGTTGCCATGAGTGTATCTTTTCTGATGCTGTCTTTCAAGACTGTACTTTCACACACATTCATTGTGAATATCTTATGAGCATGCTTAACTGCAAATGCAGAGAAAGAAAGCCTGGCAAAATTATCCACCAACCTAAAATCAATGAATTTTCTCTAGAGAGTCACCTGAGAAGAGAACATATAGTGACAGCCAAATTGAGTTGCAGGGGATCTGCCAGATTGATCTGGCAGGGGACAACAGTAGGGATGTCGCGGACTGTTCGCCCGCGAACTAATTAGCGCGAACATCGACCGTTCGCGTCCGCCGAATGTTCGCGAACGTCGCGTGACGTTCGCCAATTTGGGTTCGCCTTAGCTGGCGCTTATTTTTGCCCTCTCACCCCAGAGCAGCAGATACATGGCAGCCAATCAGGAAGCTCTCCCTCCTGGACCACCCCCACACCCCCTGGACCACTCCCCTTCCATTTATAAACTGAAGCCCTGCAGCGTTTTTTCATTCTGCCTGTGTGTGCTTGGAAGAGCTAGTGTAGGGAGAGAGCTGTTTAGTGATTTGAGGGACAGTTGATAGTAACTTTGCTGGCTAGTAATCTACTTGATACTGCTCTGTATTGTAGGGACAGAACACTGCAGGGATTTGAGGGACAGTGAGTTTAGGTTAGTTAGCTTTGCTGACTAGTAATCTACCTTCTACTGCAGTGCTCTGTATGTAGCTGCTGTGGGCACTGCTTCTGATCTCATCTGCTGACTGCTGTAACACCCCAATAGTCCTTGTAAGGACTGCTTTTATTTTCTTTTTTGTTTTTTTACTTTGCTACTGTAAGAGCCCAGTACTATTAGTCTAGCTGTGTTGGGGAGTGGGACTGGTGTGCTGCTCCTAGTAGTTCAGCACCAACCAGAGTAATTTTTTTTTTTTAATATACATATATATATTTTTTTTTATTTTACTTATCTCACTGTTCTTTAACGTGTCCAGTGCTGTTCTTCATAGTAGTGCACCAATAGTAGTGCACTTGCAGGCATTGTTTGCCCAGTGTGTTCTTCAAACAACTGCCGCCTAGCTGTGTGAGCTTTTTCACATTCTGTCTAAATATCAATAATAATACCGTCTCCAGAAACACCACCTGAGTGACGTTTTCCAAGCAGCAATAATATATTCCGTATCCACTGCTGTAGTGTATACGTTGACCTTGTAGGCATTGTTTGCCCAGTGTGTTCTTCAAACAACTGCCACCTAGCTGTGTGAGCTTTTTCACATTCTGTCTAAATATCTATAATAATACCGTCTCCAGAAACACCACCTGAGTGACGTTTTCCAAGCAGCAATAATATATTCCGTATCCACTGCTGTAGTGTATACGTTGACCTTGCAGGCATTGTTTGCCCAGTGTGTTCTTCAAACAACTGCCACCTAGCTGTGTGAGCTTTTTCACATTCTGTCTAAATATCAATAATAATACCGTCTCCAGAAACACCACCTGAGTGACGTTTTCCAAGCAGCAATAATATATTCCGTATCCACTGCTGTAGTGTATACGTTGACCTTGCAGGCATTGTTTGCCCAGTGTGTTCTTCAAACAACTGCCGCCTAGCTGTGTGAGCTTTTTCACATTCTGTCTAAATATCAATAATAATACCGTCTCCAGAAACACCACCTGAGTGACGTTTTCCAAGCAGCAATAATATATTCCGTATCCACTGCTGTAGTGTATACGTTGACCTTGCAGGCATTGTTTGCCCAGTGTGTTCTTCAAACAACTGCCACCTAGCTGTGTGAGCTTTTTCACATTCTGTCTAAATATCAATAATAATACCGTCTCCAGAAACACCACCTGAGTGACGTTTTCCAAGCAGCAATAATATATTCCGTAACCACTGCTGTAGTGTATACGTTGACCTTGCAGGCATTGTTTGCCCAGTGTGTTCTTCAAACAACTGCCACCTAGCTGTGTGAGCTTGTTCACATTCTGTCTAAATATCAATAATAATACCGTCTCCAGAAACACCACCTGAGTGACGTTTTCCAAGCAGCAATAATATATTCCGTATCCACTGCTGTAGTGTATACGTTGACCTTGCAGGCATTGTTTGCCCAGTGTGTTCTTCAAACAACTGCCGCCTAGCTGTGTGAGCTTTTTCACATTCTGTCTAAATATCAATAATAATACCGTCTCCAGAAACATCACCTGAGTTGTTGTTGTTGTTTTAAAAAAAGCCAGGCAAAGGCAGGCCGCCACGCAGAGGCACTAGGGGCCGTGCTGCTATGCTATCCTGTGGCCCTAGGAAATTGCCCAATTTTACAAAGGCAATTACCCTGAACTCCCAAAATGCTGAAGAGGTAGTTGACTGGCTTACACAGCACACCCCATCCTCTACCGTTTCTAACTTTGCCACAACATCCTCATCCTCCTCTGCTATGGGCACCCCACGTAACACTTCCTCCACCACCGGCGCCCCTTCTTCACTGGAGTCAGAGGAGTTATTTACACATGAGTTTCTTGAACTGAGTGATGCGCAACCATTATTGGCAGAAGAAGATGAAGGAGATGAGGACGTTACACCAGATATAATTCTGGCAGACAACACAACAGAGATGGACATAATGAGTGATGAGGAGGTCCCCGCTGCTGCTTCCTTCTGTGAGCTGTTAGAAGAAATTGATGCATCTGAGGAGAATGATGATGAGGAGATTGATGTTTTGTGGGTGCCCAGTAGAAGAGAGCAAGAGGAGGATAGTTCAGATGGAGAGACGGAGAGTCAGAGAGGCAGGAGGAGAATAAGACTTAGAAGAAGAAGGGAGGACAGCTTGCAGGGAACAGTAGGGCAACAACATGTATCGGCACCTGTGGTCAGCCGGCCAACGCACCCGCCATTGCCGCCAACTTCTACTGTTACCGCCAGATTGCCAGCTTCAAAAAGCTCAGCAGTGTGGGATTTTTTTAATGTGTGTGCCTCTGACAAAAGCGTTGTAATTTGCAATGAGTGCAGTCAGAAACTGAGTCTTGGGAAGCCCAACACCCACATAGGTACAACTTCTATGCGAAGGCACATGAACGGCAAGCACAAAGCACTATGGGAGCAACACCTCAAAGGCAGCAGACAAACTAAAAGCCACCCTCCTTCTGGTCCAGCATCTTACTGCTCTACCTCTGCTGTCCTTGACCCGTCTGAACCACCCTCCACTCCGCCTTCCACCTTGACCACCAGTTCCCAGTCATCTGCCCCCAGCCAAGTTTCTGTGAGGGCCATGTTTGAGCGTAAGAAGCTAATGTCTGCGAGTCACCCCCTTGCCCGGCGTCTGACAGCTGGCTTGTCTGCACTCTTAGCCCGCCAGCTTTTACCATACCAGCTGGTGGACTCTGAGGCCTTCCGCAAATTTGTAGCAATTGGGACACCGCAGTGGAAGGTACCCAGCCGCAATTTTTTTTCCAAGAAGGGAATACCACACCTGTACCACCATGTGCAGAGCCAAGTCACCGCATCTCTGTCACTTAGTGTTGGGGCAAAGGTCCATATGACTACTGACGCATGGTCCTCCAAGCATGGTCAGGGCAGGTATGTCACCTACACTGCCCACTGGGTGAACTTGCTTATGGCAGGGAAGCAGGGAATGCGTGGCTCAACAGCAACAGTGGAGTTGGTGTCACCGCCATGGATTGCACGCGGTTCTGCCACCACCTCTACTCCTCCTTCGCTCTCTACCTCGTCTTCTTCCTCCTCCTCTGCTGCTGGGTCCTCCTCCTCCACACCTGTGCACCCCCAGCTCCCCCTAGGCTATTCGACGTGCCAGGTACGCCGTTGTCATGCTGTCTTGGGGATGACGTGCCTGGAAAGCAGAAACCATACCGGATCTGTACTCCTGTCATCTCTGCAGTCACAGGCCGATCGGTGGCTGACCCCACACCAACTGAAGATCGGAAAAGTGGTGTGTGACAATGGAAGCAATCTGTTGGCAGCACTGAGACTGGGCAATTTAACACATGTGCCCTGCATGGCACATGTTCTGAATTTAATAGTCCAACGTTTTGTCTCGAAGTACCCAGGATTCCAGGACATTCTCAGGCAGTCCAGGAAGGTGTTGGCCCATTTCAGACGTTCCTACACAGCCATGGCACGCCTTGCTGACATTCAGCAGCGGTACAACATGCCAGTCAGGCAGGGGCGATCCTGGCCCTTCCGCCGCCTGAGGCAGCAGCAGTTGCTGCTGCCCCCCCTCCCCCGGAAATTCGCTCTTAAAGTGCCAGGAGCAGCATTTTTGCTGCCCCTGGTACCTAGTGGGGCGCTGCTGCCTGAGGCGACAGACTCAACTCGCCTCATTGGCGAAGCACCCCTGCAGTCAGGCGTTTAATTTGCGACAGCCAGACTCGCTGGAATTCAACGCTCCTCATGTTTGAACGTCTGCTGCAACAACAAAGAGCCGTCAATGAATACCTGTTTGAACTGGGTGGTAGGACTGGATCTGCAGAGCTGGGGATTTTTTTCCCCCGTTACTGGGTGCTTATGCGCGATGCCTGCAGGCTCATGCGCCCTTTTGAAGAGGTTACAAACATGGTCAGTCGCACCGAAGGCACCATCAGCGACCTAATACCCTTTGCTTTCTTCCTGGAGCGTGCCGTGCGACGAGTGACAGATGAGGCTGTAGACCAGCGTGACGAGGAGCAGGAAGCGCACGATTTCTGGTCAGAATCACCAGAACGAGCCCAGGCACCTGCTGCAACGCAGGGAGAGGTGTCAGAAGTGGAGTCAGAGGAGGAAGGTGGCTTTGTGGAGGAGGAGGACCAACAGGAGCAGGCTTCCCAGGGGGCTTGTGGTGACCTTTTGGGGACCCCTGGTCTTGTACGTGGCTGGGGGGAGGAGACCGTGGATGATATAGTCCTTGATAACGAGGAAGCGGAGATGGATACCTCTGCATCCAACCTTGTGAGAATGGGGTCTTTCATGCTGTCATGCCTGTTGAAGGACCCCCGTATCAAGAGGCTTAAGGAGAAGGACCTGTACTGGGTCGCAACGCTACTAGACCCTCGGTACAAGCATAAAGTGGCAGAAATGTTACCAACGTACCACAAGTCCGAAAGGATGCTGCATTTACAAACCAGCCTGCAAAACATGTTGTACAATGCTTTTAAGGGTGATGTCACTTCAGGAACTCATCAACATTCCAGGGGCAGAGGTGCCAGTAATCCTGCCACGAGCGCACCTGCAAGGACAATGCACTTTGGCCACTCTGTAACGTCAGACATGCAAAGGTTTTTCAGTCCAAGGCAGCGCCAGAACCCTTCTGGATCCACCCTCAAAGAACGCCTCGACCGGCAGGTAGCGGACTACCTGGCATTAACTGCAGATATCGACACTCTGAGGAGCGATGAACCCCTGGACTACTGGGTGCGCAGGCTTGATCTGTGGCCAGAGCTGTCACAATTTGCCATGAACCTCTTGTCTTGCCCCGCCTCAAGTGTCCTCTCAGAAAGGACCTTCAGTGCAGCAGGAGGGATTGTAACTGAGAAGAGAACTCGCCTAGGTCACAAAAGTGTGGATTACCTGACCTTTATTAAAATGAATGAGGCATGGATCTCGGAGGGTTACTGCACGCCGGAAGACTTGTTCTGACTCCCCATGCAGCTGTCCTTCTCTGCACGCCGCATGACTCCACACACAGCTGTCCTTTAGCGTCCTCCTCCCTCCGCCACCGTTACAAACTAGGGTGCAAACCCTACTGGTTTCATTTTAATCAAAACTTTTTGGACAGGTAAATCCTGAGTTTTTCTGGCCTCTGTGCTTCAGTGGCTGCAACCAAAAAAATATATATTTTCAGCATTTATATGGCATATTTTTTTCTGGCCTCTGTGCTTCAGTGGCTGCGACAAAATTTTTTAATATTTTTAGCATTTATATGGCATATTTTTTCTGGCCTCTGTGCTTCAGTGGCTGCGACAAAAAAAATTAATATTTTCAGCATTTATATGGCATATTTTTTCTGGCCTCTGTGCTTCAGTGGCTGCGACAAATTTTTTTTATATTTTTAGCATTTATATGGCATATTTTTTCTGGCCTCTGTGCTTCAGTGGCTGCGACAAAATAAAATTAATATTTTCAGCATTTATATGGCATATTTTTTCTGGCCTCTGTGCTTCAGTGGCTGCGACAAAAAAAAATTAATATTTTCAGCATTTATATGGCATATTTTTTCTGGCCTCTGTGCTTCAGTGGCTGCGACAAAAAAAACATAATTTTTCAGGAAAGTACACATGCCTAATTTTTCAGGGTTCTGCAACAGTGGCAAAATCGCATCTTTTATGGTCACCGCAGGTGATCAATAAAGTAGACCAAAACTGGGCCCACACTGCAGAATCAGTGTTTTTTGGTTCACTTCACTGTACATTGAATTACCTCTGCCTGACCGTGCACGTGCGCACAAGCACGGTGACTGCTAAACACACCACTACAGAAATATTGCCACCAACAGGACGAACATCCTGGAGGTGACAAGCAACTAGTAATTAAAAACTATTATTTGCTCACTTGACGGTATCATTCATTAAAGCTCTTTGCGTTTTTTTGCGTTGCAGTAAGCGCCGCGTTTTGTCTTTGCGTGTGAACAGGCTGTAACCTTTACACGACTTGATTGGCATGTAGACGCCGGACGTTTTAAAGCAGTTTATTACACAAGTTTAGAAATGTAGTGTGATTTCTGCCCTTTACAGAACTCTGCAAGGATTTGATGGACATTTTAGGTTAGGTAGCTTTGCTGGCTAGTAATCTACCTTCTACTGCAGTGCTCTGTATGTAGCTGCTGTGGGCAGCTGTCCTGCTGCTGATCTCTCATCTGCTGACTGCTGCCTGTAACCCAATAGTCCTTGTAAGAACTGCTTTTATTTTCTTTTTTGTTTTTTTTACTTTGCTACTGTAAGAGCCCAGTGCTATTAGTCTAGCTGTGTTGGGGAGTGGGACTGGTGTGCTGCTCCTCCTAGTAGTTCACCACCAGCACCAACCAGTGTCAAAATTGTTACAAAGTATCTTATTTGCACCTGTTAGCTGTTCTGAGCTCTCTGCCAAAAGCTAATTAAGTTAGAAACTGTTTTTTTTCTGGCTGTTCAGTTCAGAGAAAAGAGGGACTTTCCAGTACAAAAGAGGGACAGGGGGTTGAGTGGTCAAAAGAGGGGCAGTTGGGAGGTATGCAAGTGCCACCTAGCTGTGTGAGCTTTTTCACATTCTGTCTAAATAACAATAATAATTCCGTGTCCGTAAACATCACCTGAGTGATGTTTTTACAGCAGCAATAATATATTCCGTACCCACTACTGTATACGTTGCCCTTGCAGGCATTGTTTGCCCAGTCTTTAACCAAGTGCCACCTAGCTGTGTGAGCTTTTTCACATTCCGTGTCCAGAAACATCACCTGAGTGACGTAGTGTGATTTCTGCCCTTTACAGCACTAAACGCAGCGCTGTGTCAACAATGTATTTTTCAGATACATTTTTGCCCTTGATCCCCCTCTGGCATGCCACTGTCCAGGTCGTTGCACCCTTTAAACAACTTTAAAATCATTTTTCTGGCCAGAAATGTCTTTTCTAGCTTTTAAAATTCGCCTTCCCATTGAAGTCTATGGGGTTCGCGACGTTCGCGAACCGTTCACATTTTTGACGCAAGTTCGCGAATATGTTCGCGAACATTTTTTCCGCCGTTCGCTACATCCCTAGACAACAGCCATTCTCCTTGGAGTGGAGTATTTGTTCAATGAAAATAGTAGCTGCTAAAAAAAAAACAGGTCTTGCTTGATAATAACAAATTTAATCAGTTTTGGAGTTCTGGTACAATTTTTTTTGGATGGTCTGATCCCAATCAAAATGTCAGTAGTGCAGGTTTGGGGGCCATTGTGCCGCAGGTGTCGAAATGTAACTGGAGGATGTCCCTGCAAAGTGGCAACTGGTGCAACTGGTCAGGCAAGGATTTAAAGGCAATTTTTTCCCAGCTTAGTTGTAGCCTAGGCAGCTGTTTTTATGCTTTATTTTGCATTGTGAGTGTTCTTTGAAATAAATAGGTTACTTATCCCCAAATTAGTCTTTCTGAAAAAGTTCAAAATTGTTCAGGATATTGTAGACTAGGAAACAGAGCAAAGATTGTTCTATGTCACTCCATTAACTTGTATTTTTCATATGACATTTGTTGACTTGAATTTTTTATTGTACATATTTTTTCCAATAAGAAGCTTTACATACACTGAAGAAACTGTAATATTTCCAATCTTGCTTCCACTACTGCATTCGGTTGCTATATATTTTCCAGGTTTACAAAAACTATATTAAATTTGTGCAAAGAAAAAATAGTTCATATAATAATTGCAAATATTTCTTTAATTAATTACTAAGGTGTGCCTCCTTTTGCAAATGTAACAGCCTCTGGATGGTGTTATCTTTGACCATTCATCCATACAAAATAAATCCAGTTCAGTTAAATTTGATGGCTGCTGAGCATGGACAGCCTGCTTCAAATCATTCCATAGATTTTCAATCATAGTCAGGGGACTGTGACGGTCATTCCAAAATATTGTACTTCTCCCTCTGCATAAATGCCTTTGTAGATTTCGAAGTGTGTTTAGGGTCATTGTCTTGTTGGAATATCCAACTCCTGCGTAACTTCAACTTTGTGACTGATGCTTGAACATTATACTGAAGAATTTGTTGATATTGGGTTGAATTCATCCAACCCTCAACTTTAACAAGGGCCCAGGTCCCTGAACAGCCCCACAGCCCCCCAGCATGATGAAATCTCCACCAAATTTGACAGTAGGTAGCAGGTGTTTTTCTCTGAATGCAAAGTGCTTTTTGTTATAACCAAATAACTAGGGATGCACTGAATCCAGGATTCGGTTCAGGATTCGGCCAGGATTCGGCCTTTTTCAGCAGGATTCGGATTCGGCCCAATCCTTCTGCCCAGCCAAACGGAATCCAAATCCTAATTTGCATATGCAAATTAGGGGTGGGGAGGGAAATTGCGTGACTTTTTGTCAGAAAACAAGGAAGTAAAAAATGTTTTTTCCCTTCTCACCCCTAATTTGCATATACAAATTAGGGTTCGGATTCGGTTCGGTATACGGCCGACTCTTTCGCGAAGGATTCGGGGGTTCGGCCAAATCCAAAAAAGTGTGTTTGGTGCATCCCTACAAATAACATGACAGATGTCATGAATACTAGTGATGGGTGAATTTCTTCCATTTTGCTTCACCGAAAAATTTGCAAATTTCCTACAAAATTCACAAAAGTGTGAAAAATTCGTGAAAAATCGTGAAATCGGAAAGGTCACAAAAAAAACTTGAAATTCGCTTTCACAAAAGAATTGTGCAATTCGAACATTTTCACAAAACAATCGAGCAGGGCCTGAGCTAAAAACCTGTCGGAAGAGAAAGATGGGCAAATCAGCCAGAAGTAAGTCATCGCTTTGTTACTTTTAAAGAAGAAAAATGTAGACATGCTATTCAAAATGGCGCCAGTGAGGAGAGAGATCGGCTGCTGCCTGACACCTCAGACGCTGAAAGCAAGTATGAAGAGGAACAATACATGAGTACTTCAATCAAAAAAAACTTGAAATTCGCTTTCACAAAAGAATTGCGCAATTCGAACATTTTCACAAAACAATCGAGCAGGGCCTGAGCTAAAAACCTGTCGGAAGAGAAAGATGGGCAAATCAGCCAGAAGTAAGTCATCGCTTTGTTGCTTTTAAAGAAGAAAAATGTAGACATGCTATTCAAAATGGCGCCAGTGAGGAGAGAGATCGGCTGCTGCCTGACACCTCAGACGCTGAAAGCAAGTATGAAGAGGAACAATACATGAGTACTTCAATCAAAGAAAGAAAGTGCATGCACTCCTGCAGCCAGCTGGTGAGGTAAAAGAAGAAGCTTTATTCCATTCTGTTAAAAGTCAAAATGTCCTAGCGTGTTTCGTATCAAAGTATACGAAATCATAAGCATGTTGTTGAAACGCGTAAGAACGTTTTTACTTTTAAAAGTCACCCTTTATGTGGCATGTCGAACACAGTAGCACAATAACGAGTTGATGTTTGAAAGATTTTGAATTTTAGGCAATAAACATAATGCTTTGCATCCGGTTTGGGTATAAGGTACCCGACATCTGCTTAGTAAACAATCCCTTTTGTGTTAAAGCCTTACAGCCAGCTGTGAAGCTGAAAAACAATCTAAGCAATATAATTCAGCTTTGAAAGTCTCTTCATCTCAAGCTTAAATTTAAATCATTTTAACAATTCAAGATGAAAAGATACACTTTATTTCATATCATGAGGTTGTATTTATTCCAATTCTATAACATTATTACATTTAAGGGTCCCTGATCATACCTCTGTGAGTATCTTTTGTTGCTTCTTTAATATTTAGAGTGTGCAGTGAGTATTAGTCTTGGGAGCAGAAATCCCAAATTGAAATATTAGCCCTGACATCCAGCTTGATTGTTACCTATTGATATTCAAGTGCAGCATTTATTAGCTGCAGGTGGCTTTTTATTTCCTCTCCCCAATGCAATAGGAAAGATGTATATCATAATCTAGGTAGATCTAAATGCATTTTAGAGTATTTTTTCATTACTTTTATATTCTTATTACTTTTGAACATCTGGAAAATATGAGAAGTGACAACAAATCAAATGAACTAAACAATATCTTTTAACTTCATATGATTACTACATTTGATATATTTGCTTAAAGTATGAACTAAAATAAACATGTGGAGACCATTCAAGAATTTGGTAACCACAAATGTCTCAGAAAACCAAAAAGATTCTGGATGCATAGTTAGTCAATGCTATGGACTACATTCTTATTTTAAAGGAACAGTTCATTGTAAAAATAAAAACTGGGTAAATAGATAGGCTGTGCAAAGAAAAAAAAAAAAAAACATTTCCAATATAGTTAGTTGACTGGCTGTGCCATTTCAAGATGTTTTTAACTTTTAACGGATTTTTGGAATTTTGGGGTGTCTGACACTAGTTTTTGCTCAAAACAATTAGAGTTCAGCAACAAACTTGATAAATTTGAGTTTATTGCAGGACAATTAAAAAAAGTCACATGATTCTTTTCTAGTTTTGTTGCACAATATTTGTGAGAAAAAGTTACGTTTTTGTAAATAACCCCCTTAATCGATGTGGACATTTTGCCTAAAAAACATTTTAAGCAGTTTTGCATTGATTTTTTATCACATTCTTATTAAGTTATAGAATGCCAACCTTTTAAATGGGTTTTGGCACATTTGGAAGCTTCTTAGCAATCATTCTTTTCCTCCGTGATAATAGCTGCACTGCAAACTGAGGTAGGGGTTGTTTATTGGTTTTCAAATCATCTACCTTTCAAGGACCAAACAACTTGGCAGTAGTTTGAATGAGAGATGTATCAATAAAAGATTTTCATCCAAGAGAAAGAGGAGCATATGGTCTCTGGGCCTTAACACTGCGGTACTGTCTATTTCCTGTGATCTATTCCTCTTGCTTATATTTTCAAGTACGGAGCTAGGTGTTTCCATATAGAGAACACTATGGTTAGAGCACTATGAGATAGCTAATCGATCTAATTCAGATACCATAATGAATAAGATGCAGCTGTTCTGAGCTAGTGCTATGGTTTTTTTTTTTTACCTCTGTAGAATAGTTAGGACTTCAGCCCTGTAGTGAATTCTCATTGGGTTAACTGGATTTGGATCATGGATTAACTATCAGACTCCATGCACTCGATCTTCTCAAGATTTCATGCAGCCTTTCTCTATGACTGCATTTCTAGCTTAGGGGCAGATTTATCAAGGGTCGAATTTCAAGATAAAAATACTATATCGAATATCGATTTCGAAACTTTTTTCATCGAATTTGTGTATTCCGTGGTTGAAGTAAAATCGTTTGACCGATTAAATACTTCGAATCGAACGATTTTACTTTGACTTCAAAAAACTTAGAAAAATGCTGTAGAAGGTCCCCATAGGTCCCCAGAAGGCTAACATAGCACTTTGGCAGGTTTAATTTGGCGTAGTATTGAAGTTGACAAGAGACGGTACTTCGATTATCGAATGGTCGAATATTATTCAAACAATTTTACTTCGAATCGAATGCAAAGTAAATTCGAAGTCGAAGTAGAATTTTTTTACTTCGAAAATTCCCTCAAATTCACTTCGACCCTTGATAAATCTGCCCCTTAATCTGGATGAATGCTGCCAGACTGCTTCCCTGCACCTGGTCTGCCTCATAGGATACATATCATGCTATTACAACGGGGAGCTCATCCTTTTTAAGTGCTTGCACATCCATCTGTAATACAACACACTGATATATACTGTAGCTTATAAAGTTGGTAAGACAGTGGCTGCTTCACTCAGGAATATCATACACTTAGGGGCAAATTTATCAAGGGTCGAATTGAAAATTCAAATTTGAAATTCAAATTTTTGAGGTTTTTTTCTGGTCAAAACTGTTAAATTAAACTAGGGATTTATTCAAATTTTATTCGAGTTTTTCAAAAAATTCTAATTTGATTTTCAAGATTTATCATACACTGGCCCTTTAAGAACTCAAATGTGACTATTCGCCACCTAAAACCTGGCAAATTGCTGTTTAAGCAGGGATCGATTTTTAGTTGTTTGCAGCCTTCCCGACAATTGAGTTTTTTTCAGAGAAAAAACTTGAATCAATTTTTTAAAATTTGAATCAAAGTCGATTTGAATTTGAGTTTTCGGGTCAGTCCTCTTCACCCGAGTTTACTAAATACATTTCAATAATCCAAAATCAAAAATAAAATTCAGTAGGTTTCCCATTCAGCCAAGGCACTTTATTTTTCTTAACATTTTCATTTATTTTTAAAAGCTCCTTTTCTGTTAAATAATTATTTCAAAACTCTGCACCATTCTCATTTAAAAGCATATTTATATCATTAAGAGAAATATATATAAACTGAGTATCAATGTTTTCAGTCCTGAAAGAAAAACCTTATAGGTGTTATATAACACATTCTCGCAAGAATAAAACAGCCACATTAAAAGTTGCAAAAAAAAAAAAAAAACTGTCACTCTTCTAAGATAACATTTTATACAGTGCATGTTAAAATGTAAAACAGAAAGGCAGGGCTTTCAAATTTTTTAAACCAAGTTTGCAGGTTTTCCTCAACTATTGTATTAAAATCATCTTGCACTTTGATGTCCTGTCTGTAGGTTGTGCCATGTTTGGGTATAACTGAATCAAAAGCAGCTGGGCAGTATTTGTAACTTTTTGTGGTAGGACACATCCAGAACTGTAACCCTTTGATCTTCCATATAAATATTAGCAGCCATGGATTATTGGTTGTAAGCCTGAAAGGGGTCAGCTGTAGTTATAAATTCAAAACAGTGATTATTTCTGTCTACAACCACAAGGCCAATCAAAATGGGTCAGATCAGATGGTATATCACTGGGACCAAAAAGGCTTTATATTTTGGTGTGGCTGAGCCTATGGGAAGCTTCTATAAAAACATTTGGGTTACTCTATGTATTGCGCAAAGTCTAAACTTGCAGAAGGTTACAGTTTTACTTACTCACACAGTAGAGGAATAAAAATTGGATGCAGGATGTCTACAATTTACATTATTTATAAGCAAAACAAATGCAGGAGTTTTGGGGTAGAGGAGTACATTCAGGTATAGTCATGTAATGAATAATATAAAAAATAACAGTGTCCTTCACAAGTCCTGTAGTGATGGGCAAATCTGACCCATTTCTCTTCTCCAAAAATTCATGAAACACCAAACAGTTCACTGCATTGAAGTCATTTTTTTGTCCTTTTACTTTCTATTTAGCAGTCATTGTGTTGGTAAAGGGTCTGGAAAATAATTGATGCCTCAATATCACTTCATTTTCAATTAGTCTGAAAACTTGAAGCTAGTTTGGACATACCCTCCAAACAGGGCTGCCATCAAGGGGGGGGCGGGGTGGACATTCATCCCGGGCCTGGTGGGTTTTTGAGTCTTAAGGGGTGTCTGGCTATGCTGCACTTACTTGAATTAGCCAGATGCCCCTGTTGTGAGTAGGAAGGGAGGGAGTTTGGGTGCCTGCATCTTCCTTTCTCTAAAAGCTTTGTCAATGAATGAAGTCCTGGTAAATTTGGAATGAGATTGGACAGACTAAAGGGGCATTACATAGTTACATAGTTACAGTACGTAGTTAGATGGGGTTGAAAAAAGACCAAAGTCCATCAAGTTCAGCCCCTCCAAAAGAAACTCAGCATCCATACACACAAACACTGACCACTCCATAAAATCACATAAACTATGTACCCATATCCATACTAACTATAGATTTTAGTATCCCAATGTCCCTGGATATTGCTTGTCCAATAAATCATACAAGCCACTCTTAAAAGCAACAGAATCAGTATATTTATATATACACATGTAATTCCATATCCCATTGTTCAAAGACCTTCTTAATTTATATCTATACTTTTATTTTTTCAGATGATACTTCCCAATCTTTATTCAAGCCTATTGGTCTCTTCATTTCTAGGGTGAACATTCACCACACCTCTCTTTTGTTTATCAGTTTCTCTTTATCTCCTTTCCTCTTTCCTAAACTGACTTGTTCTATACCCTGAAACGATATATATTTCTCATTACCATTATGTACATTTATTAAATGATCTGCTATTGCCAATGTTTCATCTTTTCTTCCCACACAGGCTAGATGTTCTAGAATCCTATCCTTCATTCTATGCATAGTTCTTCCAACATATTGACACCCACATTTGTAGCCAAATAGATTACATTATTAGTTCGACAATTCACATATGATCTACATTCATATTCTTTACCTGTTGCTGTGCTTTTACATTTTTTTGAACAATGGGATATGGAATTACATGTGTATATATAAATATACTGATTCTGTTTTTAAGAGTGGCTTAGAATCTAGTAGGCTTGAATAAAGATAGGGAAATTAAGTATTATTTGGAAAAGTAGAGGTATAGATATAAATTAAGATCTTTGAACAATGGGATATGGAATTATGTGTGTATATATAAATATACTAAAGTGTTGAATAGCTGGAAATAAGATATTCACGTATGATAAAATAGTTGCAATGCTAGAGCCACTATTTTAAGTATGACTATGTAATGTATTGTTTTTAAAATAATATGATACTGAAAGAAATAAGGTAAATATAACTAAAGGCAACATGCGTACCTTTAAATTAATCCTTTTAAATATCCCTTTAAGGTTTTGGTAGGGTGTAAAGTTATCTATCTATAAAGCTATGTGTTTTGAATGCTGTATTATACTCTGAGGAAGTGCCTGGTGAAGGGACACGAAACGCATCAGTAGTGTGTCAAGTACAATGTGCCAATGCTGACAACTTTTATCCATTTGTACTAATAAAGAATGCGAAGATTTTAACAGATTCCGAATGAAACGTGTGCTTGATTGAAACCTTTCTGTCCTGGCTTTATCTTCAGGCAATGTATATTTATAGACATGTGTCTATGAAGGGGACATACAACCATTTGTGATGTCAGAGATGGGTGGGTCAATTGTGAGTCTATAAACAGAAGTGCTGGGCAAGTCTGGGTCAGGCGTAGATCTATAAACAGATATGCTGGGCGGGTTTGGGGTGTGGATTAAGAGTGATCAGGTTAGGGTCAGGTGTAGATCTTTTTGTCTACCCACAGATTACTACTGTATTTTAATGTGGAATGTATAATTATATGGTTCATGTGCACCAATATGTTGCTACTTTTGTTTAGAAATATTTGATTTGGGTGGAGCTGTTTTGTGTATTGCATTAAATACTTGCATCATTGAATAAAACTTGTATATTTTACTATTTTATTTTTTGTATATGTCCTTTTAATGCATAAGGTACTTTTTTTGATCATCTGAATATTTCAAAACCATATTGCTTTATTGAGAAAGTATTCATTTTTCTTTGATCCAGGAAGCCCCCTGCAAATTTTTCTCAAAAAATGCATCAGGGACTTTTTTTTCAGTATTTAAATATTTCAAACCCATATTGCATGCATTATTGAGAAAGTTTTATTTTTTCTTTGATCCAGGAAGCCTCCTGCAAATTTTCTTATTAACACATTTAAGACAGAAGTGTATCTAATTTCAAGATATAATCCCCAGCTGTTCATAAATGTTACTGAATGTTACAACTGAAAAGGCCAAAAGGAAGAAAAAAAAAACTAATGATTCATTGTCAAAATCTCTTGGCCAGCTGGTAAGAGAAGTACCATTAATGAAGCATGATATTGCATGCTGCTTGCCCCCACACAATAAATAAGCTGCACCTTATGGTTTTTCCCAATTTGCAACATTTCTATAGCAATGAAGAAGGGATTTTTACATGAATACTTTTTTAAAATTACATATTCGGGTGAGTCATGTAATGATATTTTAAAAGAACTTTGATTCAGCCTGTTTTCTTGTGAAAGTTTAGCTGAAGCTTAATACTGGTCAATATCAGATTATTATACTCACTCATTTTAATGTAATACATATAGGCACATTTATCAAAGGTCAGATCCCAAATTCATGTACATTTTTAAAAACTCACCTAAACTCGCATGAATTTGAAATTTGACCAGAATTTATTATAAAAAATCTATTTTTTTTAAACTTGGGTGAATGCAATTGCCCCAAACACTCAAATCAAATTCAATTCAAATTTTAAAAACTCGATTGCAGTTTTTTCTCAGAAAAACTCAAATGTCAGGAAGGCTGCAAACAACTTAAAATTGATCCCTGCACCTTCCCCATTGCCTTAAACAGAACAGAAATTCGGCATCTTTTAGGTGGTGAATATTCAAATTTGAGTTCTTTAACGGCCAGAGTATGATAAATCTTTGAATAATTTAAATTTTTAAAAAAAACTCTAATCAAATTTGAACAACTCTCTAGTCTAAGTTGACAGTTTTGACCATAAACAAACAAAAAAATTTGAATTTTCAATTCAACCCTTGATAAATCTGCCCCATAATGTTGCATATTTATTTTACTCATACTGCCGTGCCAATGTAAAGCTTTCCATAACAGTGGAGTCATAATTTGCCATCCGTTCAGTGAAAGATTGTAGCATGACTAAGTGATGGGCAAATCTGTCTGGTTTCGTGTCACAAAAATTTGTGAAATGGCAAAAAAAGTCACAAAAAGCATTGAAGTCAAAGGGCATCAAACCGCTCAACATTTTTAAAACCATGTAACATTTTTTATAATATACATTATAGTCTAGGTGTGTTTTGTCATGGCAAAATGAGGCAAAATATTTCACTAATGGGGAAATGTAGTATGTTTTGCAAAAAATATGCACAAAGACCATTGTTAATGTTAGAGACATTTTTTGTGTCCTTTTTGACCTATTGAATACCTCAAAAACATCCTTGCATTTATGACCAAAAGGCTTTTGCAAACATTCACAGTGTATGTTATAAAATTTCGCAATTACAAAGTATATTTTTCAATGAAACATTTAACAAAACTCCAGAGCAGGTGTTAACACTAACCTTTGCTTAGAGATGTGATATTTGCCAGTGAATGATTTTACATTGTGAGCAGAGCTAAACATTTGCAAAAACTACCATGCAAGGTATCTAATGTATCAGCCTGTACAACTGATTCAGGAAGAGAATTCCACATCTTCACAGCTCTCACTGTAAAAAAGCCTTTTCAAATATTTAGGCGGGAACCTCTTTTCTTCTAATTGGAATGGGTGACCTCACGTCAGCTGGAAAGACCTACTGGTAAATAAAGCATTAGAGAGATTATTATATGATCCCCTTATATAGTTATACATTGTTATTATATCACCCCTTAAGCACCTCTTCTCCAGTGTGAACTTCTCCAATTTGGCCAGTCTTTCCTCATACAGTAGCTAAGATTTCCCATACCTTTTACCAGCATAGTTGCCCTTCTCTGTACCCTCTCTAATACAATAATGTCCATGTTTGAGTGATGGAGACCAAAACTAGATGGGGCCTTACCAGTGTTCTATAAAGTGGAAGAATGACCCCCTCCTCCCATGAATCTATACCCCTTTTAATACAGCTCATGACCTTATTTGTCCTTGATGCTGTTGACTGACGTTGCTTGCTACAACCACCACAGATATCAAATTTAATGGCCTATAATTGCCAGGCTGAGATTGTAATCCCTTTTAAATATTGTAATCAGCTTTTCTCCAATCCATAGGTACCATACCAGATGAAAGTGAATCTGAGTAAAGGGGCTGGCCTAAAACTGAACTAAGCTCTCTTAGAACCCTAGGTGTATGCCATTGGGCCCATATTGAGCTGAGTCATTAGTGCAGCTTTAAAATGAGCCTGTGAACTCAGACTCCTCTATTGGATACACTGAAGAAAAGTACTATTTTAGCACATTCACCTTTTCTGTATCTGTTACAACCTTACTGGTACCATAATTTAATGGAACAACACTCCTGCATCTTTTTACTATTAATATATTTAAAAAACTTTTTGGGGTAAGTATTGCTAATTTACAACATTTATTATAGTGTTTATATTCATTAAATGCAGCCTCTGTCCAAACAGACTTGTAGTTTTTAAATAGCTTTCTCTTCTTTCTCTTCTTCTTTCTTTTATTAACTAGGGATAGGCAAATTTTTTCGCCTTGTTTCACCGCGGAAATGACGCCCATAGACTTGTATGGCATCGCACATCAAAAAAAAAAAATCATTTCTGGTCAAATTCGCCCAAGCCTATTATTAACTCCTTTATTTCTATATTAAGCCACATACAGTGATTCTTAGAGCTTCTACATTTACTCCTTAAGGGAATAAATTGAGAACAGTAATGATTTAATATCATTTTAAATGACAACCATTTCTATTCTGTGTTTGTAGTTGAAAACTTAAATGCCCCAATCAATGCTCTGAAGTGCAGCCCTCAAGGCACTAACATTAGCTTTTCTGAAATTCATGGTTTTTGTTGCCCCAGTGTATAATTGTTTTTTGCACCAGACATTAAATGATATAACATTATGGTCACTATTACCCAGGGGTTCAATGACTTGCACATTTGCTATAAGTTCTGGGTAATTTGAGATTACTAAATAGCATTTTTCCTGGTAGGCTCCTCAACAACCTGCGCCAGAAAATTGTCATGCAACAAGTTTATAAACTTGTTCCCATTTACTGATCTGGCAGTACTTTTGCTCCAGTCAATATCTGGGTAATTAAAACCCCCAATTAACATTACTTTTCCCAGACTAGCAGCCTTTTCTATTTGCATCAGGAGCTTAGCCTCCTCCTCGTCACTTACATTAGGGAGTCTATAGCATACTCCTACAATTAATTTGCTAGACTATTTACAATTGGTGAAGATCTCTACCCATAAGACTTCTGCCCCTTCATTTCCTAACATAACCTCCCCTTTGATATAAACTTTTAAATCCTGCTTAACAAACAGAAACACCCTCCTCCTTTTCTATTGCCTCTGTCCCTCCAAAACAAAGTATAGCTGATATTAACTGCCGAGTCATGTGACTCATTCAGCCAAGCTTCGGCCACACCAATCACATCATATTTTCCCTCCAGCAACAGCACCTCCAGCTCTCCTATTTTACCAGTCAGACTCCATGCATTTGCAAACATACATTTAATGTACAAATGACATGTGGTCTTCCCTATCCTTAACAGTCAGGGCCAGATTTCTTTTTGGGCCGCCCCTAGGCCAGAGGGTCAAATACCCGCCCACCTCCCCCCCCTTGCGAACGCTCCCTCCCCACTAAAGCACTTCCTCCTTCTCCCCATGTATGCGCACACATGATGTGCACATCGCCAGATTTCCTTACTATGTGATCCGATCATCCGAGACCAGCTGCCTATTTCGCCCCCTCCGTGCACACACAGTTTACCATTCTTTTGCTCATCGATGCAGCTGGGTGGCATGCCGTCCCTAAAAATGTGCTGCCCTACGCCTGGTCCTTTGTGGCATCGCCACAAATCTGGTCCTTTTAATAGTACCCCCAACCAAATCTCTTCCCCCATTTTCCCCTTCCTTTCCCCATATCTCATCTAATCTGTCTTCCACTGAATATTTTACTGAACTTCCTTTACTAAATGAAAGGATACTGGGAATTCTTCTCAATGGTAGGGCCTCCACCTAGTGAGATCTATTGCTATTGAGGACAACCTGTCCTCACACAGGAGACATATGCTGAGATCTTTCAATACCCTTTCCCAAGGCCAAAACTCACTGAGGGAAAACACAGAACTTTAGGTCCAACACTTAGCGGGCCACAGCAGGGGATGTCCAACCATGTCAAGATTTTCATACCATATGGGAACTTAACCCTATGGGTCCCTACATAACTATATTGAAAACACTTTGTATTTTGCACAGGCTATTAAATTTACCTAATTTTTATTTTTACACTGAACAATTCCTTTAAAGTGGTAATCCCCAACCTTTAGAACCTGTAAGCAACATTCAAGGAGTTGGGGAGTAACACTAGCATGAAAAATGTTCCTGGGGTGCAAAATAAGGGATGTGATTGGCCATTTAGTAGCCCCTATGTGGATTGTCAACCTAAATCAAGGCTCTGTTTGGCAGTGCACCTGGTTTTTATGCAACCAAAACTGGTTGGGGATCACTGCTTTAAAGCATTATGGGTAAGCAATATTCATGCTCCATTTACATGTAGTCTCCAGGGTCAACAGTGTAATTCAAGTGAATCTTCCAATGAAAATACTGCCACCACTTCAAGGGAGCTCCCCCATGAGGCAGGTTGAGAAACTTGTCTCAATGGTAGCAGAAACACTATTGCTACTCTGTTTATACTGGTGTCTCTCTTTTTTAAATTCACAATATTATTGCTTAAGGCATTTATATTTTTTTAATCAATTATCAAACAACTAAAATGTATGCCCTTCTACAGGTTGATAACAGTGCAATGCTGGCAATCAAATTTTGCATGGTAATCTAAATTGCACATCAATGAGATAACTGACTGCTATTAAAGGTACTTTAAAATGTATTGCTTTTGTTCCGGGATAACTAATTTGATGAAATAAAAGCATAAAACAGTATGTTTTATGTTAATATCCCCATGCCTTGATCAATACCACCTTCCCAGCATATTATTATAAATGTTAGGACAACAAAAAATATTCTGTGTTTGCAGCTATGGCTAACATGCCAGTTCATATTAGAATACATTGCTATTCATTGGTCTGTACTTATAAAAAAGCTTACAAAGTGTTAAATATAAAAAACACTATGTAAGGTTTAAATTATTTTCTAAAGCAGTTTTTGTCTCCACAGCTGCCCTATTGATGCAAAAGAATCTTCCAATGAGAATCTTGTCTATTCAATTTACACTTGAGACTCAGTGGGGCAAATTCACTAAACGACGAAGCGCCTAACGCTAGCATGAATGCGCCAGCATAGCACATTTTCGTTAATTCGCCGATTTACTAACTGATGCTGGCGTAAATTCGCTAGTGTTACTTTGCACCCTTACGCCTGGCGAATTTGCGCAACTGATGTAACTACGCAAATTCACTAAAGTGCGCATTTTTCTGAACGCTACCTTTTACGCCAGACTTCGTTCGCCACCTCAGACCAGGCGAAGTGCAATAGAGTAGATAGGGATTGCTTCAGAAAAAGTTAAAAAATTTTCTAAGTCCCAAAAAACGCTGGTGTTTTTTCATTTTTTATGGGTGATAGGCTAAAAAAGATCGAAATTTTTTTTGTGGCTACCCTCCTTCCCCCCTACATTTCTTAACTCATGGCACCTTAACTATACAGTGGGCACATGTGTAGGGCAAAATAAAAATTTTATTTGCTGTTTTGAAGGTTTCCCAGGCTTGTGTAATGCTGCTACATATACCCCCATGTGTAACTTGAATTTGGCGCCGTATGCAAATTAACCATCACTAGCGTAACTTTGCTTTGCTTGGCGCATTAACGATAGTGCAACTTAGCAACCTTACGCTTCCCCTGAGCACAACTTCGGATTTTAGTGAATTTGCGCTGGTGAAAATACGCCTGGTGAAGTGCGGTGAAGCGGACGCTGGCGCAACAATGAATCTTAGTGAATGTCCCACAGTGTGTGGTGTCATGCAAATAAGCCAAAATTCACAGTACCCACAATATGTTAAATACTGTAACAAGACAAGGAATGCCATATTGGTAGTCGGTATGATTCTCACCGTAGAATCCCCTTGCATCTGTTATTAAGCTTAGGATGCCTATTCCAGAGCACAAATACAGAATAGATGTCACCTTAATGCATTGGAATTCTGTAGGCATTATTTAAGAGCAATCAGTAGACTCCAATTGCAGAATAATGGTTTTGTTACAAAGTCACAAATAATATAGAGAAGAAGTAATGACATATAAATGATCACTTTTGCCTTCAAATATTGCTTATATTGATTTTAACATTGATTTTTTTCAGTATGCTAGCTTATAACACAGGCAAAGTTTGGAAATGTATGGATAATACTTTCATAGAGGAATCTAGACTGGAGGAAACTAAATCACTATGCAAGCAATACTTGTGAAAAAAATATCAGAAAATTAAATCAGGAAAGCATTTTTAAGGTATATGAATAATTGTAGCTTGTGAAAATGCTTGAAGAATAGTAGAGAGAGTGATTATGCAGCTGCAAAACACACTATAAATTACAGCTTGTGCTTCTATAGGTAAAATAATGGAAGTGCATTTCACAAAAACTGTATTAAGAAGCAGATGGAATACATTATGTACTGATTTTTAGGCAGACTCGTACAGTACTTTCCATAGGAATGTTTCACTATGCAGATGTTATTTTACTGCTAGCTCCTAGCATCTTACATCAATAGATACATAGTTTCATTGTTAAATTTGGTTGAAAAAAGACCATCAAGTTCAACCCTCCAAATGAACCCCAGTGCACATATACTGTATATATATGTGTACAGACGATCTGTCTGTTCACTCCCATACATAAATTATATACAACGTTGCAAAATATGCTGGCGCTATATAAATAAATGTTAATAATAATAATAATATATATGTCAGTATCTATTTATCTATATAAAATACTAAATTGTAGATCTTAATATCACAAAACCCTTTGATATTATACTTGTCAGAGAAATCATCCAAGCCACTCTTAACCCTTTTCACTGATTTGGTACTTTATTGCCAGACCATTTTTGAACATTTTGTACTTTTTCATTGGGATGGTGCATTATTTGAAGGGGTGTTGACCATAAAATGTAAGCCTTTTACAAGCTTATTGCAAGTTCTTAATGGTAATTTCAAGAAATGTGTTCATATAAAAAAGAAAACAATTTATATACATATAGCAAGATAACATCCTTTATTATAAAGGCTCCCCTCGCCCCATCTGTGGATGCCCCTTTTGTCAACAATTCATCAGGATTAAAAAGTCCTCTATACAGTTCTTAGGTCCAGTATAGCTAGGTCCAAAGGGGGATTTCCTTTAACCAGAGTCATTTTATATGTTTTCTGTGAAATAGTCAACTCTTTTCTTTACATATATCCACACTTCATAATTAATTTCCACCAGCACTAGCGACCATGCATAGGGCATCCCCCATTGCTATATCTGTGCTGAAATGTTATTATATAAAAAACAAATCCATCTCACCCACACTAGAAATCAAGTGTAAGGCTCTGCTGGGATTCTAACCTTACCTTGCACTTTGCCCTTTCTTTCCTTTACCTGTCTGAATCTCGTCTACCAAGCCTGACCATTATCTTTCCCTTTCCTGCTATCCAGTCCTCCTGCTATCCAGTCCCCAGTCTGATCTGATCCTGTCCTTCCATTCCATTTCCAATCTATGGCCGCACCGTCCTGTCCTATCCTTCCAGTCTGGCCCTGACCTGCGCCTGCACCGCCCTGTCCTATCCTTCTAGTCGGCTCCTGTTCTGACTCATTGCCCTCTTCATCCGGTCTAGTTCTGATCCTACGTCCTCGTCTCCCTGTTCCGGTCCTGCCGTTCAGTTCTTTCTGTGCACAGCCAGTCCCTTTCTGAAAGACTCACCCTTTTCTCATCTGCCTCCACAGTGCCCCCTACATTATCGCTTATATCAAGGTTCCACTCCTTCTTTTAGGCAGTTCTTATCCACCAAAACTTTTCCCAGATTCTCAATGGGTTTCACACTCTGAACTTACAGCTTCTATCTGCTGGCAACAGCCTCCTTCGCAGTATGGGGTCTCCTTTGTTTTTGGGGTGTGTTCCATCATGGAATGCATAAGTGCTTACAAATTACAGCTATTCAGTTGTTAAAAACTTTACTCATGCTGCTACGCATTTCACTCAATTTTGAGCTTCCGCAGGCACTTTCTACTAGAAAATAAAGTCACAAAACATTTTTCTTGCATCCTAATATATATTTATAATACTGCAGGTCCATTCATTGGTTAACCACAATTTGGCAGGTGGTTTTCAAAATGGTCCTAAAGCTCCCCATAGATGCGACGATTCTTCTTGCCGAACTACCAATTTTAGGGAAGCCCGACCAATTTTAGGGAAGCCCGACCAATTATCGTGCGGTTAGTGGGATTCAAACGATCGTATATCTTACGATTTTTCGGCCGACATCTGTCGGGAAATTGATCGGCCAGGTCAATAAATCTTTGTCGGTTCCAGTGCAATCTATGTTTGCAGGGCCAAGCAGGCAGCTCCCCTTTGTTTTCCTGGCAAAGTGGTCTTTTTAGTTGATGGTAAATTCGTACGATCGTACGATCGTTCTGAGAAGATCGTGGTCTCACGATCAGGATCTGATCTTTTAAAAATCTCAACATCTATGGCCAGCTTAACTCAATTAACCCTACCAACATATCTCCTCTTCAGCAAGGGGGCTAATTTGATTTCCTCATTTAGCCCATAAGGATAAATAGTCTGCCACTCTAAAATTATCCATATCCCCCTTTTTTCCTATACTTACTTTGAATACTCTTAAAGGGGAATTAAAGTCTGAAATAGAATAATACTAGAAATGCTGTATTTTGTAGACTAAATATAAACATGAAAGTACTGCACTAGAAGCCTAATTAAAGAAAATATGTATGCTTTGGCAACAGGGGGTCACCATCTTGTAACTTTGTTAAACATGTTTGCAAGATCAAAACCATGCACATGCTCAGTGTGGTCTGGGAGGCTAAGCTTAGGGATCACCATCAATTATCAAAACAGCATATTCATTTCTGCCTAGAAGCCAATACAGCAAGACTGATTAATAATCAGAATAAGCAGACTGCACTGAGTCTGTGAATATGAATCTCTACACGGTTGCCGGCTGCTCTACAGGGAAACAAAAAAAGCTGCTTGAGTTCTGGGAAGTAAGGTGGGGGGGTTTGAAAGTATGATCGTTTCCCTGCAGAGCAGTTAGGGGCCGTCTGAACTTTCCTATCCACAGCTGTCAGCGTAAGAAAAACAAAGGGGAATTTCACTGCATACAGTCAGGTTTCTTATGAAAACAGTAGATATTTTTTAATTAGTATAAAAAAGTATATTGGAGACAGGTTTCTTTTTCATTAAAGTAATTAAAAATGGGATTTTATTTTTTTGCCTTTACATCCCCTTTAATTACCATAATCAGTGTCCGTACACATTTCCGTCCATGTACTTTTGCATAATGTCAATATAAAACCGGTATCTGACATTTCTTATTCTCATAGAAACCAATATTTTTATAGCCCCTTTATGTTCACCCGCTCTAACTGTAAACAGTCTTATAGTTTTCACAATACATAGCTTACACTCACAATGGAATCCATATACCACATAGAATGATTTACAGTTTCAAAATTCACCAATATTGTATTCACCATGTCCAAAGGAAATCATTTTGCCCTTCTGAAGCTATACATCCCTAATAAGGGTGATAGAACATAGCTATTATTCCTCTTTTTTATCATATTTTCTTTTAATCTTGATGGAGCTAGCATTTCTTCAAACTATCAAATGTCTATAAATTATTTTAGGTTTATTCTGAAAAAACTAGATCTTTATCTTGTTTCAGTATTTCCCAATTTTTTTATTAATTTCTTTATCTTATAGCTATCTGCATTATAATATAACACTTTATTCCCCTTTATTCTTCAACCTTTCATCATCTTTCCATTTGGGAATCAGAAGTTGATCTCTCTCTCTCTATTCTTTGCTTTTATTTTAGATTTCTCTATACAGCATACATGGTATCCCCTAGCCTTCAGTTTATCAAAATCACTGTCTCTTGTGCAGTTCCTCCTGATTCTAAGGAGCTGCCCAAAAGGCATATTATCAACCCAGGGATGGTGATAACAGCTCCCATAATTAACATAAGAATTGTCATCCACCTCCAGAAAGAAGTTGGAGGTGACAATTTTACATCTATATAATTCTTTAAATCCAAAAAGGTAATTGATTCCAAACTAAACTTAACTCAATAAGAAATATGCCACCATTCAAGTTCAATACTTTTCCAGCATCTCCAGAAGTATATTGAAAAAGTGGGTACTTGCCCTCCCATTATCTTTCACTCGCTAATTATACAGTATATGTTTGATGAGTTTAAATCACAGGGTGTTTAATCACATATGTATTTGATACAATACCTAAAGTGGTTTGTACCTAAAGTGGTTTTTGGGTTTCTAATCTGACACAGTGTATTTGTTTTAACACAAGGGCGTGTGAGTGAATGGAAATATTGTACTATATAATTTTTTTCTTGTTTTTTCTCATTTTTTAAGCTCTCTAGGGACCCAAATCTTTGCTAATTTTTGATCTGGAAGTGTGAAAGGATTTATTGTGTCCCTTAAAGGTGGGATCAACACTGATTTTGGACTTAATCTTTTTCTTTGTGTTGGTAAGCTTTTTATCATGTCAAAATCTTGTTTTGCAATAGAGTGATACCAATTACCAAGCTACAAAATTATATGGTGAGCAACGAGGGGAAATATGGGGAGTGCAGTGATATCTGGGAAGTGCAGAATAGAAAGTGAAAGTAATTACCTGCCCCACCTCTATGCATAAGGCATATAAGCAAGGCAGGCAATACATGATTGACAGCTGAGACTTTTAAACGAGTTTATAACAGGTTGAATGTTTTAATAAAAAATAAAAAAAAGAATTTGGGTTTCATATTTTATTTGAAAATTACTTTTATTATGCAGATTTTTATATCTGTGTTACAGGTCCTCTTTAATGTGTCTAATGACAATCACATACGGTAACCAACATGAACATGGGGTATGCTGTAGCCTCTTAAAGTTAAAGGCTTTATGAGCTTCTGTTCTTCTATACCCAATTACAGATGAAGCACCAGCCAACTTAACTAGTTACAAACAGGACAGCTTGTGTTATGTCCTGCATCTCACTGCAGTGTCAGGGGGTAAAAGCCTTCTTAGATTGTAATTTTGTTTTTATACAGTAGGTGGTGCCTGGAAAATAACATGGACGTGCACAGTAGGGAGTCTACTTTTGTTTGACACCAGGCTTCTCATGCCTTATCTCTCTGTTCTTTTTTTGGAAAGTGAAAATTGCTTAGAGCAGGGATCCCCAACCTTTAGAACCCATGAGCAACATTCAGAAGAAAAAGGAGTTGGGGAGCAACACTAGCATGAAAAATGTTCCTGGGTGCCAAATAAGGGCTGTGATTGGTCATTTGGTAGCCCCTATGTGGATTGTCAACCTACATTGAAGCTCTCTTTGGCAGTAGACCTGTTTTTTATACAACCAAAACTTGTTTCCAAGCCTGGAATTTAAAAACAAGCTTCTGATTTGAGGCAAGATCCAAGGGGTTGGGGAGAAACATGTTGCTCACGAGCTACTGGTTGGGGATCACTGGCTTAGAGTGATTTAGATGAGTCTGTGAAAACAGCAAATAGAACACAACTTTCTGCTGGTAGGCTAATTATACAGAGTTTCTCAGCTTGCACTCTGCAAACAAATGCTCTCTTCTGTGGCTGCACAGCAATGTCTGATCTAGGTGCAGACACACAGAGCAAATTTTGGTGCAAAATATGTACTCCATTTGTCAACGCACACCTACACAATGCCTTCAGGCACCGACACCGAAGAGAGCAGATGTGAAACAGCCAAGTATCACATAAGCTTCAGGCTTTTTTTTGTAAAATCTGAGAAAGGAATGGTTATGGTTTGGAAGGACTACTGGTGGTGAAATATCTTCTTGAGAAATACAACAGCAAAAATACAATACAACTTATTTATTTGCAACCTTCTGTAACTTGTAATATATCATAATAGTTTAGAGTTTTATATGCAAAGTCAGGGAACGTCCAAGGTAAAGGAATGTGCTCCCACATATGCATTTGAGTTCCTAGGCTTTTGGGAGGAAGCAAAAGTATCTCTCTATCAAGAATATCCCCACAAATGGCTTGGCAGAATTCCTTAAATGGGACCCATCACCCAAAAAAAAATTCAAAATCTGATTTTATCACATGATAATTACGCTATATAAATTATTTAAATCTTGTTTCCATCAGTCTGGGAATTCATAATTATAGCAATCAGGCAGGAGCCATTTTGTGGATACTGTTATTAAGGCAAGCCTTGCATCATCTCAGAACCTTGTTAGTGCACCAGAATGAGGGACCCAATGTCTATCCCCATGCCCTGGCTACAAAATTAAACAGTGAAGAGAACGGGGGAATGTGTGGAGAGCAATGACATCTAGGAAGTGCTGAATGGAAGCCTAAGGCATAGTGGGGCAGACAATATTTGATTAACAGCTGAGATTTTTAAACGAGCTTACAACAGCTATGCATGCTTTAATAAAAACAGAAATTGGGGGGGTGTGGTATGCCTTTTGGGATAACAGATGGACGCATACTAGATCAGCTCCGCTCCAATTCCCAGGCCAACACATTATAGAGCTACAGAAACCATGGGGAAACCGCAGAAATCAAAGCATTTCCCCATTATATTTACAAATAATAACCCTAGCAAAAAAAAGTTTGGGAGTGATGATAATGCTACATAAAGATAAACCATTTAAATTTAAAGACAAACTAGAAGACACTGAAGGGAGACTGCTATGTATAAAAGGTTCAATTGCTGGTCTTAAAGTTACATCAGTAAATATGTATGTACCTAATCAGGGTCAATCTACTTTCATACAGGAAGCTATAAATACCATTGGGACCTTTGCAGAGGGCCTTGTGATTTTAGGAGGTGATTTAAATGTAACAGTGAATCCTTTAATAGACTCCTTCAAGTCCAGAACTAGTGTATCATACAAGGGTCTAAAAGGAATTAAGAATGCTTTCACTTCCTTGGGCTTGGTGGATATATGGTGAAGCTTTCACCCAAAGACACAAGACTTTACACACTTTTCAAAGGTTCATCAATGCTATACCAGGATTGATTATCTCTTCATATCACAAAACTGGCTTCTTTTATTTACCCAAACTGATATTGGTGAAACTGCATTATCTGACCATTCCCCAGTAACTACAGCATGTAATTTTCCCAATACTGCTAAGCCAGAATTTAAAACAAAAATTCTATGAATTTAGTGATAAATGCACCTAACATTTCTCTAGAATATTAAAACGCCTGCAGCCTAATACGCATATTATGTCAAATAAAGATAATCAGCAAAATATTCATCATGCAACCACAAAAATAGCAGATTGCTTTCAACAATATTACCAATCTCTGTATAAACTCCAAGAATAACCCCCCCTCTCCTCAGTATTACCAAGAAATCATCAACTTTATAGAGACATATTTCTGCTCAGCAGAGAGACAGACTTGATAGTCCATTTATACTGGATGAAATACACAACACAATAGACTCACTTCAGGGAAGAGCCCAGGACCTGATGGATATGGAGTGTTGTGCATATATGTACAGTATAAGGAGGAGTTAGCTCCTATTCTTTTATCTTATTTAAACTTAATCAGTAAAGACAATGATTGCAATCTTCGGGCTACAGAGGCGCACATTACAGTTATTCCCAAATCTGAAAAGGACCCCCAACAATGTGCCAGCTATCGCCCAATATCTTTAATTACTGTTGACCTTAAAATATATGCAAAAATAATCCCAGAAAGATTACAAAATGACCTACCTTCACTCATTCACCCTGACCAATCAGGTTTTGTTCCCAGGAGAGAAGGAAAAGAAAATACAACTAAGGTAATCTCATTAATGCATTACGCAAAGAACAAAAACATACTATCCCTCATCCTTACCACAGATGCGGAAAAGGCTTTTGACAGAGTCTCCTGCGAGTTTCTAGAAGCCACTCTGTCAGGATTTAGAATTGGACACACAATGAAAAATAGGATTTTAGCATTGTACAAATCTCCCACAGCCAGAATAAGAGTCAATGGCATCATATCTCCCAAAATTGAGATTGCCAACTGTACCAGGCAGGGGTGCTCACTATCCCCTATGTTATTCGTATTAGTTCTAGAAACTTTACTATCACATTTCAGACAAAACTCAGATATTACAGGAATAAATAGTAAAGAACAAAGAGTACAAAATAGTGTCATTTGCAGATGACCTCCTACTATTTATTACCAAGCCAATCATCACTTTACCTAACATAATGTTACTATTCAACCTGTTTGGGAAACTCTCAAATTTTAAGATACATTTTAGTAAATCGGAGGCTATGAATATCAATCTATCAGTCAAGAACCAAACTTTATTAGAAGAGAACTTCCTTTTCAGATGGAGCAATAATGCTATCAAATATATAGGAGTAAAAATAACAACTAAATTTCATCTATTATATAAAGAGAACTTTATTGCACTGCTAAAGGCATTAGAACACAAAATTGATAGTTAGAAGAAATTGACACTGTCATGGTTCGGCAGAATACAAGCGATTAAAATGATAATAATGCCAAAAATTCTCTACCCACTTCAGGTGCTTCCAATCCACATACCAAGAGCATTTATTTCATTGATCATATCTATGCTTTTGAGGTTTATCTGGATGGATAAAAGCCCTAGGCTTAAGTATAATAATCTAATCCGTCCAAAGGAGAAAGGCGGCCTAGCAATCCCTGAACCCAATACGTACTATAGAGCAATACACTTGGTACGGGTACTAGCCTGGCACAACACAAAAGAATCAAAAGCCTGGTTAGAGATTGAGAAAGCTAACATGGACATTCCACTGGAAAACCTTTTATGGGTTTGTAGAGACATGGCCATAAAGGATATTCAAAACCATCCTACTATAAATCCGACCTTGGACATCTGGTTTCAAAATAGGGAGGTACTTAACCTTTCTTCCAAACCTTATATACTACAACCTTTGAATATGAACCCTGAGTTTCCGCCAAAACTAGATCACAACACTTTTGTACGTTGGAAAATACAAAACACCAATTCTACTAAATTAAAAAATTCCTTTAGAAAAGGCACAAGATTATCTCTGGCAAATATACAAAGGAAATTGGGTAGTCACCCTAGAGATTTATGATGCTAAAACCAATTAACCCATTATCTGAAATCAATTACCCAAACAGGTTGGGAAAGGGAAAACACAACTTGGGAAAATATAATAGAAGGCTCACACCCAATCCAGAAACCTTTATCGGTTATAAACTAACAATACAAGCGCAAGAACTCCCTCAACCACCTTGTATACAAAGCTGGGAAAAAGAATTAGGGGTAATAATCTCTGACGAGATTTGGAATAAAATCTTTAAAGCGGTACATAAAAGCTCAATAGCATCTAGGACAAAGGAAACAATGTTTAAGATGATAACCAGACGGTACTACACACCAGTACGTCTACACCAAATGTACCCAGTATGTAGCAATGAATGTTGGAGATACGATTTATCTGAAGGCACTTATATTCATCTTTGGATTGAGTGTCCAAAATTAGAAGAGTACAGGGCATTAATAAATAAGGTCATATGGGAACTCACTAAGATCAGAATAAATATTCACAAGCCATTACTTATACTGTTCCATCTGGATACTAGCTCTAACAGAGTTGTGCAAGATGAATGCAAAAGCATTAATTCCATGTAAATGGAAATATCCTATACCTCCTAAGAATATAGAATGGATAAAGAAAGTAAAGGAAATTCGGAAATTATAGGAAATTATAGGAAATTGCTTACATATTAAGAAATGAAAGTGGGCAGTATTGGTCCATTTGGAAGCCATGGACAAGATTTACCCAAAACAATGAGGATTGACAGTTCTGTTAGACATAGAATTATACTACTAGTAATGAAAGTATTGTAACTTATTATATTTGTAACTCTTCCTCCTCCATAAGATAAGGCTCCATTAGACTACTTGCCTGATGTTAGTTATTCACAATAAAATGATTACAATACCAGTGTTTGAATATATGCACATGTAGTGCTCTTCCTTACTATGATTATAATGGCTACTTTGGTTATGTAATCAAATGCTTTTGTCATGTCCCCCCTTCCCTTTTCTTGCTTTCTGTACCCCCCTTCCTTTAAAATGAAAATAAATGAAGAATATTAAAAAAAAAAAAAAAAAAATAGAAATTGGAATTCATGTTTAATTTGAAAAGGACTTTTATTATGCAGCTTTTTGTGTCTGGTTGACAGGTCCACTTTAAATAGCACATACAGATAATCTTAAAAAAGAAAGACTTCTGCTAGCATTGACCCTCTATATTATGTGCCTTTGTCAAAGCCAGTTGGTGTAACTCATGTCAAGGACATGTTTAGATTTTTTTAAATTTACATTTTTATGTCGTTTTGCTTCTTCCCCTCCTCTCTTCACATATTATGCAGTTTTGTTTAGTAACTTTAACTAACAGCTCTCCCATACCCCTGCAAGGAATACCCAGACAATGAATGAACAGTTTCACATGACACAGCCATTCATATGATGTTCAAGTGAAGCACAGTGCAGTCATCAATTATATAAATCAGAGCTGTCCAACTGTGGATTTCTGCAGGCCAAAAGTGGCCCTCCAAATAATTTTTACGGCACCTAGTCTGCTCAATGGATCCATAGATTTATCTCTATGACAACAATTTAAACTTAAAATCTATTCCAAACTGCTAGCCCAAAGGCTTAATTTGGCATTGCCTTGCCTTCCCATTCAAGTTAACTGGGCCTATATGAAGGCTACTTTAACAAATTTAAGCTAGGCTGCCCATTATCAACTTTAATATTTGCTTTAATGGTCGAACCCTTGGCTCAGTGTATTCTCAAATGAAATCTTATTGATTCTTAGCAACCCCTTCATATTCCTACCAATATTATTCAAATAACTCATGGAATTCCAGTCAATATCAATATACAGTAATTCTAGCCATTAGCAACATAAATAACTTCCTGGTTTGGGCATATTACATCTGTATTTGTTTAGAACCCTACAAATAACACGTCCCTCTTAATTCTTTGTTACCATACAGAGAAGCATTATCAAGTTTATATGGCAGAATAAGTCCAAAATAATGCCCTTCACCATCATGCAAAATCCCAGGTCACTAGATGCGTTGGGGTTCCTTATATTGAATGCTACTGCTATTGCTTCAATACTAGAAACAGCTGTAAGAATGTATGCCTTGTGGGATATAAAATAGGGGTAGACATGGAGTTAGACATGGTACAGGACAAAAATCTCCCTCAACAAATCAAATCAGTGAAAAACATATTTCCTACTACAAAATTGTCACTAAAAATATGGGAAAGCACTTTGCACTTTGCAAAGCACTTTGGATCCTTTCCTTCACCATTATTACCACTTATAACACTCACACAAATTTATACTGCATATCTTAAGAAATGGACCCAAAAATACACTCATTAACAGATATTACATTTTCTCCAAACAGCTATGCCAGATTATAAAACATTCGACACAGTTGCATTGATTGAATTTCTTTGTAGAAAAGCATGGGAGCTCCAAAAACAATTATTCCCTGCTCAGCGGAGAGAAAGCCTGGACAAAAGGGGCAACATGCTGCACCAACCACATAGAAATCCACACAAAACTAATCTGCAGCTGGTACCTAACCCCCATGAGGATAGCATCAATCACTTCAAGCAACCCAACCCAATGCTAGAGACAGCGTGGAAATTGTGGCATCATATGTGGTGGCAATGCCCATTTGGAAAAACTTTTTCAATCTGAAACGATTTGTAAATCAGCAAGATATCCCCTTGTTATCACAGGTAGCACTAATCCAGATTTATACCACAATAATTCCAAAGGATTCCAAGGAATTTATATCTCACATTTTATCACAGCAATTACCCTTATAGCAAAACTTTAGAAAAAAACTGGTACAGGTATGGAATCTGTTATTAAGAATCCTTAGGACCTGGGGGTTTACCGTTAATGGATCTTTCTGTAATTTTGATCTTTATACCTTACGTCTACTAGAAAATCATGTAAACGTTAACCCAATAGGCGGGTACTGTTTCCAATTAGGATTAATTATATCTTAGTTTGGATCAAGTACAAGGTCTTTTTTCATAATTACAGAGAAAAAGGAAATAATTTAAACCACCCATTTAAAATCACATTTAAATGGGAGATGGCCATTCCGTAATTTGGAGCTTTCTGGATAACAGATCCCATGCCTGTACTGGGTGTGCAGAAACTACACCAACAGCTGAATTTCAATGATTGATGATGATGATGATAACAAAAGATCCGGAAAAAAATCTCAAAAAAATCTTAATCTGGGAACCATGGAAAACAAACAACCATATCTTCCCATACATGATCTCTAGCTTTAGACCCCACTCCAAGAATATTACCCAAAAGTTTTCTCTGTAACACTCATTTAATATGCTTATCTCTATATAACCTATGTTATGTTTTCAGTAATGATAGTTGTTAGTGAGCTACTCTAACTTGTCCGTATTTTCAATTTGCAGCTTTCCTTGCACTATCTTGTTTGCAAATGCATCAATAAACCTTTCCCTCATCACCAGACACCTTATGGGATAATTGACCCTTCGTCTGTACATGCGAACTCTGTTTCTAGATCTATTAAACCTCAAAAGGCAAATATTAAATTTGGTACTGACGGAAATTTTGTTCAAAGACATAAAGAATTCCATAGTGTGCATTAGAAAGCTTGTTTGCATAGTTTGGTCTAGTACCTCATGAGAAATCTTGTGGTTTTGTCACTTGGCCCTAATACAGTGTTTTATAATGTACATAGGTCTATCTGGAAGCTTACTCTTGTGAGGAGCAAACTGTACTAAAGGAGGTTCAAGACAACTAAACAGCATGGATGGTAGATGAGATCCTGGCAAGCCTCAGTATGACACACTGCACCTCAAATCCTGTACTGCAGTATGTCTCTTTTTGGCTTATTTTCAACACTGGAAAAGGGCCAGCTAAAGATATTGGCAGTTCACTGCAGCATTCATGAATTTTAACTGCTTGTGTGACTGCAGTTACAGAGATCAAAGTATTTTAATAAAACTTAGCAACCATTAATGGGCAGTGTTTTGTGGACTTTAGGTTCCCCTAATAAAGCAATGACCTTGAGATATTTGACTACCCTCAGTGAACCATCACTCCAGCCTGGTTAAAATCTGGGACATATTCTGTTTATTCCTGAATATTTTGATATTGCTGCCAGCATTATTATTCTTGGTGCTACATTTCTTTTCAAACTTTGCTTTCCACGGCAGAAATACTTGAGATATGTTTTATTTAGCTATGGCTCTGATAATCTCTGCATGTTCACTAAATGCTACTTTGAAACATCAGTTATCTGATTGACACTTAATTAACATCTTTAACCTTTCATTTGTGTGCCTTCTATTTTCCCTAGATGCTTAAATGGATGGAGCACTTTAATCGCTGCTAGCACAACTAAAAATAGCACAAACTGCAGTGAACTGGGGATTTAGCATCAAGCTGGTTTGCAATTGGAAAAAACAAGTCAATTCTGCCTTTTTAAGTAAAAATACAGCTTACAGGTAAAAGAAAAAAGTTTGCATTTAATATCTGGACAGACTAGGGTGTAATTATTGAGATGACATAGAGATTACATGAATATTCTCACCTGCTACTGTATATTGTTAAAAGAAATAGATTAGACAGGTTTGATTAACAGGGGAGTGATTCAGTCGATCACAAGATAGTATTTAAGAAAGCCCTCCTTTTTTTTGCATCCTTCTCTTTTCATTTGCAAACCAGTCTTTGTATAGCTAAGATTTTGCTCTTACGATTTCTCCACCCCCCTTTTCTGTCGCCCACTGTGCTGAATACTGCTTTTCTATCAACAGCAACCATCTCCTTGTGTCTGAGACTTGCTTATTAATCAGACGCTTTGAAAGGAAACCAATCAGATAGTCTCACTGACTTCAATCCCCTGCTTGTCTGAATTAAAATAATACTGGAAAGGGATCTTTAGATAAGAGCAGAATCAGCAGATGAGTTACCATACTATAGCTATGTGCATAATGCAGTAGCAACAGAACAGTCTGGTTGTGAAGACAGATGTACATCTAGAAAACACCCAAGGTAAGTAATATGTTTATCCTGTTTGGTATTGGAAGGAAATGTACTACATGTAGGATACATTTAGCATATTTCAGTAAATACTTTATTTCCATAGTTTCATTTAATTCCAAAAAGCAACTCATTTTTTTCATCCCCCAAAAGAATATGAATTACTGAGAGATGCAACTATATAAGTTAATATTCTTTTTGTAAAATATTAGTTAATTTGTGTTTTTCAAAATCACATCTCTTTATGGATGTCAATAAAGGATCGCATACAGTTTCTGCCGAGATTATAGTTTCAATGTTTGTCTAATGTTGTTCGCTTTAGGGATATAGTTTATGTATTTTATTATTACTCCACAGTTTAACAGTTACATTCTTGGGATTTCTAGAATGTTACTGAACATATGTTTCACATGGATTATGTATAAGCATTCAGGAAATATGAACATCAATAATTTATTCTTTACAGAACTCCAAAGAAAATGTAGAAAGTGTGTTGTTTAGACAGACTTATCTGTACAGGAAAATAATGTTTAACAGCATTCCTGCACCCTAGTAGAGTTAAATAGGTGTCAGGCATTTCCTCCCACACCAGTCAACACAACCTATAGTTGCCATTGGAGATCAGTCTAACCTTTGTTTAGCTGTAGAAGGGAAGTTCAACAGAGAACATGTGAGATGGCAGCACGATGTGTAACTGACATTAAGAAATCAAAGGATTCAGCAAAATGCAATTACTTGATAAAGTGCCTTCCTTTTCTAGCAATATAAAACTGAATTGGTGTAATTGCATATTTCTTTTTACTGTGAAAGTCCCAAACAGCAAATGATGTATACCAGCTCTAAAGAAATCAATATTTTCTGAGATTGGAAAAGACTGTTGCCCGGCAGTGTGCTATTTTATAGACTTATCTTAAACAATAAGTCACTGGGCTTAAATGAAGCATTGCTTATCTGTCCTATCTGTATCTTACACAAACATTGTAAATGATTATCATAATTGTTCTGAATTAAGTGTTTTTAGGATTCATTATAATGCAGTGCTGCTAAGTTAGTTAGATTGGATAGTATTTTAGAATGCTGTCACCGGGTAGAAATAGAGAAATATAAACTTTGATGGTATATTTCCCATTATAGTTTGTCTATTAAAGTTTAAAAGTTCAGCTCTTCTGACATAATACCTGTTTGTCTCGGATATTTTGGTCACTGCAATCTAACGGCAAAAATACAATTAACAGACTACTACATTTATAAATTTACATGCAACCCCCCCCCCCAAATATAAAATTCAATAAGTCTCTTCAAAAAAAATCTGTGGTATCTATTTTGTATTTGGCTAATTTTGGCACAAGAGGTACAGGTTTGATGCTTTTAGCTACAGTGTGGAAGAAATATTTGACTGTAAGTTCCATTGAGACAAGGACAGATTTAAAAGATTGGGAAAAAATGTTTAACCCTTTATTTTAGCCCCAATTTTACAATGCTTCACTGGCCACTTATCATTACCATGGCTTCAATGTCCAATTTATACATCTTCTGCGACTCTTTCATTGGAGGGTAAGGTTTCACCCTGAACTGTACAAATAAGATAAACATTTAGGATTAAGTATAAACCACTGGAAGAACAGAGTTCTTATTCTTTTGCAGTAGATATGGACACGATTTTTGTGGATTTTTAGCTATCAGAGTCTGTTTTTATACATGGTGTGCATCCATCTGCCTGCCTATCAATCTACTTATCTATCATATTCATTCTTTACATAACACCCACCAGAGATAATGTATCTACTGCAGACACACTAAAATATTTTGATTTTAGATTGTGGGGGAAATGAGCACTCAGATGAAGGATCCCTCTAATGAGAGTCTAAGACCCCAGTTTTGCATGACAAGATTCACCGCTGTGCCTCCCCTTTTACCATTTCACACCTCACAGTACAGATACATGTGTGCCTAATTCTATGCATGATAGTATTTATCATATACATATCATATACATAGAAACAATAGATACAGGTATGATACCTGTTATCCAGAATGCTTGGGACCTGCTATATTCTGGATAATGGATTTTTCCGTAATTTGGATTGTCATACCTTAAGTCTACTAGAAAACTATGTAAATATGAAATATACTCATATTCTCATATACTCATAATTTTAAGCATTAATTATATCTTAGTTTGGACCAATTAGTATATCTTAGTTTGGACCAAAAAAAAAGTACTGTTTTATTATTACAAGTACAGGATCCCTTATCCGGAAACCTGATTTCCAGAAAAGCTCCGAATTAAGGAATGGCTGTCTCCCATAGACTCTATTTTATCCAAATAATCCAATTTTTTTTAAAATGATTTCCTTTTTCTCTCTAATAATAAAACAGTAGCTTGTATTTGGTCCCAACTAAGATATAATTAATCCTTATTGGAAGCTAAACCAGCCTATTGGGTTTATTTAATGTTTAAATTAATTTCTAATAGACTTAAGGCATGAAGACCCAAATTACGGAAAGATCCATTATCCGGAAAACCCCAGGTCCCGAGCATTCTGGATAACAGGTCCCATACCTGTACAGACAAAAAGGAAATCATTTTTACTAAATTGTATTATTTGGGTAAAATTGAGTCTATGAGATACAGTTTTCCATAATTCAGATCGTTATTGATATTGGGTTTCAGCATAATGGATCCCATACCTGTACCATATTTAAATGAAATTCTTTACTGCACCATGTGGTTGTTGTGAAAGAATAAATGGCAGTTTAACACTTCTCTCCCAAATGCGCCAGACCTTATTTACTAATGCAAGAGAATTTACCAGTGAGAATTAGTCACCCATCGAACATATTTAATCAAAATTCAGAAAGGCTGATGTGGTGAAGGGATATTAAGGTGTTCAGATTTAGAAATACACATGAGTGTTGCTTTATGAATCCATCTCTGTGGTTTCTGGACTACAGTTCCCATCATGCTTTAATAATATGATGGAGAATACCAGGAGACCTAGCCTGGCAGCAGTGGGTGGTGCAACACTGCTATAAAAGAAATGTGTGCCCTTTAATATTAAATAAATAACATTACTTTGATAGGTTACTGTATATGAGTGACTTATTGATGATTCATTGAGAATCATCCCAAATAGGGAAAATCAGTCCTCTTACCGGGATGACCGTGCAATTTTTGTCTGACAATATCATGCTCTTATAAAACTTCAGTACAGCTTAGGTGTTAATATTTTGAAACCTGGTGCTTAAATCTTTCAGCAACAATTGTATTAGGTCAAGAAGAGTCATGTTTAAACAACGAATGCCAGATTCTCCTTGTAATACAAAGTACAGGGAGTAGTAGTCCAATAACAGCTGCATAGAGCAACATTGCTATGGAATGTTTATAACCCCTATAAATGACACCAAGTGGCAGACTTATCAAGGGTCGAATTTCGAGGGTTAAAAAACCCTCGAATTCGACCCTCGAAGTAACGTTTGTAAGCGATCGATCAAATGATTTTTATTCAATCAAAAAAAACTTAGAAAAGTGCTCTGGAAGGTCCCCATAGGCTAATATTGCACTTCTGTAGCTTTAATGTGGCAAAGTCAAAGTTTTATTTAAAGAGACAGTAATTAGATTATCAAATGGTCAAATAGTCGAACGATTTTTACTTCAAATTGTTCGAAACGTTCGATTCGATTGAATTTGACCAATTCGATGGTCAAAGTACCCAAAAAAAGTAATTCGAAATTCGAAGGATTTTTGCATTCAAACTATTCACTCAAGCTTAGTAAATGGAATTCAAAGGATTTTAGCGCAAAAGGTTCGAATAAAAATCGTTCGATCAAATGATAAAATCCTTCGAATCAAACAATTCGAACTATTTAAGCGATCGATCAAATGATTTTTATTCGATCAAAAAAAAAATGTAGAAAAGTGCTTTGGAAGGTTCCCATAGGCTAATATTGCACTTCAGTAGCTTTAATGTGGTGAAGTCGCAGTTTTTTTTAAAGAGACGGTACTTAGATTATCGAATGGTCGAATAGTCGAACAATTATTACTTTGATTCGTTCGAATCATTTGATTTGATCGAATTCGATCTAATTTGACCAATTCGATGGTCGAAGTACCCAAAAAAATACTTCGAAATTCGAATATTTTTTGCATTCGAACTATTCAATCGAGCTTAGTAAATCTGCCCCCAAGTGTAACTATAAAGAGTTAATAGAGATATATCCACAAATAATGCAGTTAATGACATATTGTGGATCACATAATACCACAATTACAAAATACAATTCCAGATGCAAATCACCATGTTTTGTTACCCAATACTTCTCCCTAGCATTATTATATTAAACATAAAAAAGGCATTAGCATGCGAGTCTTTGGGCACAGGCCTGTTGCATTTATTAATAAAAAACACTGGAACAATGGAATTACACCACATTCAGGTTGATGGTAGCCCCAGAGTACCTTTGTGTTAATAGTTACACTTGTGCATGATTCTTCATTAGTAGCTGGTATAAATGGACGCTCAGCAAAACTATGCATAATTGCAAGGAGCATAATATGCACACGGTCCATTTTAGCTTGGGCACCCTTGCACTTGCATTCGTAAGTTATTCCTGTTCTCTTTTGTTAACTCTAAATTTGTTTAGGTTGTAACAGAATGAGCAAGTGTATAGGAATTTTAAAGGGGTTTGATGTAGTCCAAATTACCCTAGCAACCATGAAATTATTTGAATAAGAAACTGGAATATGAAAAAGAGAGGGCCTGAATAGAAAGATGAGACATAAAAATACATTTGTAACCTTTTAGACCATTCGTTTTTTAGATGGGGTCAGCGACCCCCTTTTTGAAAGCTGCAAAAAGTCAGAAGAACTGACCATTCTATAACACATTAAAAGGTGAACCACCCTTTAACCACACGATAATTAAAACTGTACAGAAGAATTTCCTCATCCTTCTTAAGTTGTAGCTTACTGTACAGTGTATTTGTTGCATGTAAGATGTTTATAATTTAGATTTAACATTTCATTTCAGAGCAAACACTGTTACCACAGCATTTGTAAGTGACCCCTATTATCATAAAATAGTCAGCAACATGACTATGCCAGCAAAACAGTAAAAATGAAGGTGAGAGCTCTAGATGAGAAAGGTCATTTATTAAATTCCCGGACAAGGTAAACAGTGCAGAAAATAGGTGAAATCAGTGTTGTTTTCTGCAGTTCATGCACTGCCCCACAGTTTAAGAGTCAAGAGTCAAGTAAAGAGTGAGTTTATTGTCATTTCATCCATATACTGTACGTTTGTACAGTACACAGTGTAATGAAACAACGTTCCTCTAGGACCATGGTGCTACATACAACATAGATGTACCGGACAACCAACAAAAAGTGCAAGTGCAAAAATATGCAACTCCTGCAAGACAGGTCAGCATAGTGCAGGGACAGGACAAGACAGTGCACACTCAGCAGATGTAATATGTTAAGTAAATAAGGCTAAACGTCAGACATGATGAGTGTATCATTGTGATATGATAGTAGTAAGAACATGATAAAGAACATGACAAAGTGCAGATGTGCTTATAGAGAACAATTGTATCCAATGGCTATTTATTTATACAATGGCGTACAGTGGCTGTGTAATGGTGTGTTATATAGTAAGGTCAGATGGAGTGTGTGTGTGAGAGAGATCTGGTTTAATGTATTGGTTTAGAGAGATCTGATTTAGTGTATTGCTGCAGGTCTTTGAGCTGCAAAACAGAATTCAAAGAGCTATAGTAATAATGGGATTCTTGGGTGTAGGCCTACAAGCACACCCAGTTCTGCCCCTACCTTGGGTGGCAATCAGAAATGCAAGATAGGGGGCACCAGTGAGAACAGGATGGAGTTTATTCCATCCTGGTAGTAAGGACAAGCCTGCCTTGTGTCAATTGGTGCTGCATTCTGCATGAGGTGTGTCTTCTGAAAAATAAGCACCTTACAATATGTCCCCTTTAATGCTGCATAAATTACATGTTTTACTTTGCTATGGATTAAAGACATTTAATGTATTACATTATTATGTATGTAATTAAGTTACATTGTGTTATTTACTAATGGGTAATGGTACAAATACATTTGTAATATTTTATTATATTTGGGGGTATTTTGTGAATAATTAAACTTAACTTTTTTTAAACATTTCTGTTTTTTCTTTGCCAAAGATATTTTTGAAATTCTCTTCAAAAACGTAATCACTATTTTCAAAATACAGTTCACATACATACCTGTAACATATGTGAACGCCTATTTTTGAAAAATAACATTCACATACATACCTATAACATTTGTGAAAGCCTTGAAAAATGCGTTCAAAGATTACAAAGTACTGCACTTTATGTCTATAAAATGACAAATGTAATGATTATAAGAACTGTCTGTGTAATTCTTGTGAGCAATTGCAAGGAGATAAGATAATGCATTTTTATCATTAGGTAACTGCAGACATATCAATTTTGTTCTGAGTACTTCCAAATTCTTCTCGGTATTCATGACATTAAAAACGGCATTTCCCGCCACACCCCACCAGCGTTTAAGATTGAAAATCAATAGTATGAGTTAAAAAAAACTTTAGGTTAAGTAATGTCCTTGGCTCCTTAATAAATAATGCATTTTTCTTGTCATTTACAAAGAACCTGTCCAATATATATACTGTATATATCTATTTGAAATCTAAGTAAGCTGGAAATATTGCTTTAAATTTATTAAAGTCAGGCTGTCATTAGTGGTTTTTATTTTACAAAATAAAATAAAAGAAATATAGATATATAGAAGGATAGAATTAGCCAAAAACGAAATGGCAAGTCTAAATCTAAAAATACATTTACAATGTAGTCATAATAGTGTACTGTTTATTTTGAACTTTAAGAAGCAAAATAGAATTCTTAAAAAACATAGCTTTTCTATAGGACTTCATTATATGGTTTGAATGTTTTTGAATAAATACGTATTTGGATTTTTAAGCTTAATAAAAAATGCAATGAACACTATACAGTAATGAATTACGTTTTTTTTTTTCATTTTGGTTGTATGGTCTACTAATGTTTATATGATCAAAATGTATGCAACAGTAAATTTGGTATTCACTTCAAAGACAATTGTTTTCTAATAATATTTAAGTATGCATACACCGTAACATACTGTATCTATGAGTGCATAAATAAACATAATACAAGCATGGGGTCTATTGTCCAAAAACCTCTTACCCAGAAAATTCAATGCCATTTCCCAAAGTGTCCTATTATAAACAAACAATACCCTGTTACTGATTTGATTTTTCTCAAACAGCAGTTTGCAAATGATTATAACTAAGTTAGCATAAATCTGAGCTGATTACAAATAAAAAATTTTTACACAAATTTTTAGCTCATAATGGAGCTTTGCTAATTGAGATAATTATATTATGTGGCTGTATTTGGGTTTACTGATTTTAGAGGTATGGGATTTTCAAATATTAGTTTTAGAATTGATTTAGCTTCCTTTTTCTGTTTACATCTCAACCCCCTTGGTAAAGCTTGGAATTCAACCTCCTATTGGTTAAATGGCTGCCTGCCTGATCAACTGTTTGCTCTTTCCTTTAGTACTTTACTTGATTTTAGAACTAGACAGTGTAACTACATATCATTCATGCGCACTGATTATAAATTGTTTTCTTCCTCAGAGTATTATGAAGATTTCCTCTATTAAAGGGGGAGTTATACTTTATACTCTTTGGTTCAGCAAAGTTGTTGCCATTTCTCAGACATAGCCATTTCTCCATATTTATGGTCCCACGTCTTAATAATATTTGAATAATTATATAATCAAGACATGCAAGACATGTCAAATGCCAAATGAGATAATTGTTGCAGAGACACCAATTAATACTATGTCATAGTGGAGATACTGATCAAACACTTGCACTTTATACTAAACCCATAGAACAATGTTCAGGTGTTTATCTACAGGGTTAATAGATGTGTTATGAATGAACTTCTGGGCTAGTTCTTAAATTACCTAAAAAGTATTTTTCAAATATTAACTATTAACTGTGTAATTTAATACTATCTTTGTCTAAATCAAACAGTCTATAGGATACTTGACAGGCACACTTTCAATTTCAATAGAACTAGGGTGTGATCTAGTGAGATAGTGAATCTGACCCATTTTGCTTTGCTGAAAATTCACAAAGAAGCAAAAATTCACCATAATGCATTGAAGTCTGACAATAAAAAAGATATTGAAAGCACCCTATTTACGACGGGTAATGGCTGACAAACAGGAATTAATAATAATATAAATAAAATATGTATCTTAAAACCCCTCAATCCTGATGCTGAGACAGGCCAGGCCTAAGACAGATAGGGGAAAAGGGAGGCAGATGATGGTCACAGGTAATCATATAATGCCATGCTGATCAAAGGTCAAGATCCTGCAGACAGAAGTCAAGGGGTTAACATAAAAGTTATGCTACAAGTACAGAAAGTTTTGCTTCAGAACTACTGTTGCCATCCTGTCACAGATTAGCAGACATAGCTGACAAGGTTTGTGAATTGAAATTGGAGTTACTGAGAGAAACAGCCAAGAATGCAGTGCTTGCTGCTAATTGTGCTTTATTGCCACGACATGTTTCGTGGTTTGTGAATGCTGGGATCAGGAAACCATTGTATGGTGCAATACATTTTGCAAGGTGTACGCCAGTAAGTTTACATACCTTCCAATGTAGAAGGGGGGTTTTGACCATGTATGGTATATCAGTGTACCCCTTGTTGGTTTACGGTAAATACTTTCAGAAAGGTATATAAAGCTTGGACCAAGAGGTGTGTCTTTGGTAAGCCCTTGTGTTTCACTTAGGTGTTACTGCGACAGCTTCTCCAAGCAAAACTTTTGTATTGTCTTGTTGGACTAATAAACAACCTCATTTATTCTAAATAGCCTTCTCTCTGAGTTTTGCTTTTACAATGAGGTCTAGGTAATAAAAATAACATCGAGGGGCACATTTACTAAATGAAGTGAAATTTACTTACATTTACTAAATTCGAGTGAAGTATTCGAAGTAAAAAAAACTTTGAATTTCAACGGGTTTTTTGGGGTACTTCGACCATAGAATAGGCTACTACAACCTTCGACTACGACTTCGATTCGAATGATTCAAACTAAAAATCATTCGACTATTCAACCATTCAAAGTACGGTCTCTTTAAAAAAAACTTTGACTACCTACTTCGCCACTTTAAACCTACCGAGCTTCAATGTTAGCCTATGGGGACCTTCCCCATAAGGTTTCTAAGCTTTTTTTGATCATAGGAAAATCCTTCGATCGATGGATTAAAATCCTTCGAATCATTCGATTTGAAGGATTTAATCGTTTGATTGAACGATTTTTCCTTTGATCGTTCAATCGAAGTATTTGTGGTAAAACCTTCGACTTCGATATTCGAAGTCTAAGGATTTTACTTTGAGGGTCGAATATCGAAGGTTAATTAACCCTCAATATTCAACCCATAGTAAATGTGCCCCCAAGTCTAGGGGCATCAATTTTATTTGTTGAGCAATTCGGCACGACAAATGTTTTTCCCCCCATTGGAGTCTAGGGGCATCATTTTTTGTAAACCATTACAGGTATGGGATCCCTTATTTGGAAATCAATAATGCAGAAAACTTGAAATTAAAGAAAGGTAATTTTCAAAATGTATTTCCTTTTCCTTTGTAATTATGAAATTGTACCTTGTACTGGATCCTAAGATATAAATAATCCTTACTGAAGGTAAAACAATCCTGATGGGTTTGTTTAATGTTTGTATTCTTTTTTTTTTAGTTGACTTAAGGTTTGTTGATCCAAATTATGGAAAGACAAAAAAACTTAGGTCCCAAGCATTCTGGATAACAAGTCCCATATCTCTACAGCTAGAACAGGCAATTCAAACAATTGTTTTTGTTCCTCTAGTAGGACAGACAATATTGTTTTCTTACACTACTACATATATGAACCAGTATATTTTAAAGTTTGCTTTCTTGCAGGTAGAACAGCTTGGATTTTATACCATATGTGTAAAATTGTATCTACTAATTATATACTGACAGCAAAAAGTCAGTTTTAATTATTCATTAAATTAAACATGACATGAGAAACAGCAAAACAGATGTATATCTATAACATATATAGTTATATATAACTGCTCAAAACTGAAGGAAAACATTCTCAATTAAAATGGCATATAAGATGTTTATTGAACAAAGTGATTAATTATATGATACTGTAATTGAAAGATTACAGGTGTCATTTGTGGGTCACTTTCAACATGCATCTGTTCTGTGTGATATCAAATATAATAATGTTTACTGATAACTGCTATTGGTTTGCGTGTACATAAAGCACCAAGCCAATAATTAAGAAAAAAATTAAGACGTCAGAGATTACTACCTGAATCATGCTATCATAGGAGTCACGGTACCTACCAAATAGAAATGCAGAGCAATTACTGGTTGAAGCCTGATTAGAAACTTAATATTGGATAGGTGCTAAATATATATTAAAAGACTTAAAATTAATATAAACCAGCAGTGGAAAAAAAGTGAAAAAAAGACACAAATTTCCAAAGAAGTGAGACTTATTAACTGCATTCTGTCTATTAAAAAACATATGTGCATACCAAATACCATTGATTCCGTAGATTACCAAATGGCAGTAAAAATGTATCATATATCTCAATATTATAAATTCATCAGATGTGCTACATTGTAGTTCAATAAATAGTTAAAAAGTATTCAGAATTCCAGAAATGTATACACCAATATGAAAACCGGTAGATTGAATCTAGGTTAATAAAGCATGGATTAGGCTAATGGAAAACAAGCGAGTAGGTATATTTGCCATGTCCTTTCATAAACGAAAAAGCCCTGGAGCTATAAGCCAGACTACACTGGTTTATGTTTAGAGATTAGCAGAATCAGATGAAGCTGTGATTGGGTGAGAATGAATGTGTAGAAATGTATGTCCAAAAAGTCGATTGCGTAAATTTTGATGCCGGCGTCAATGGACATCTGAATAGTGTTGGCAGGTGGCCATACTGACGAGAACGGCTTTTTTGACAGAGCCAATTTTTCACATATTTATTCACTGCAAATTTGAGCCAGACGAAACCATCACTACTCTACAGAGAGATGGGCGGCTAAAGAAGCAGCATGGGCTAGTTGGTTGGGTTGTTTTACCCTCCTTAGGCATGTACAGCTGAGGCCTTATGGAGCAGTTGGGCAGATTTATCATCACTCCATTATTAATAAAATAAATAGCCCCCATCCCAGTCATGACAAAGTTATCAGTTCTTCTCTCTGGCTAGTTGTCACTACAGTGGCCATAATATCTAAGCAGCAAGACAAAGCTGGGCACTTGTAGCTGGATATAAAGAATGGAAGAGCTGCTAAGGAGGCAGCATGGTGACGTTGTTAGTTAACCTTATCCTCTATCCTTCTTAGGAAGCAGCATGGTAAAGTGGTTTGTTGTGCTTCCCCTCTATGCTGGGCCCTCTAAGGTAGACACTCCTGGCTGGAGGGAGGTCACTACAGAGTCGATGGGCTGCTAAGGAAGCAGAATGGTGAAGTGGGTGGTTAACCCTACCCTCTGTCAAGTTGGTTAACCCTACCCTCTTTGACAGAGGGCATGCTGGCCCGAAACATATAGGGGCAGATGTATTAAGGGTCGAATATCGAGGGTTAATTAACCCTCGATATTCGACTAGGAACTAAAATCCTTCGACTTCGAATATCGAAGTCGAAGGATTTAGCGCAAATGCTGCGATCGAACGATCGAAGGATTATTCCTTCGATCGAACGATTAAATCCTTCGAATCGAACGATTCAAAGGATTTTAATACAACGATCAAAGGAATATCCTTCGATTAAAAAAACTTAGGCAAGCCTATGGGGACCTTCCCCATAGGCTAACATTGACTTCGGTAGCTTTTAGCTGCCGAAGTAGGGGGTCGAAGTTTTTTTTAAAGAGACAGTACTTCGACTATCGAATGGTCGAATAGTCGAACGATTTTTAGTTCGAATCCTTCGATTCGTAGTCGAAGGTCGAAGTAGCCCATTCGATGGTCGAAGTAGCCCAAAAAACACTTCGAAATTCGAAGTTTTTTTACTTCGAATCCTTCACTCGAGCTTCATGAATCGGCCCCTTGGTGTGTCGACAGGAGCACAGGAGGATTGCTACAAGAGGATCAGATTTTTTTTGGCATGTCTAAGGTAGTGTTACCATTCAAATTTAACCCTACCTCTATGCTAAGTCTTCTTAGAGTTGGAAACTTGCGGCTGGAGGGGGGTTTCTACATAGTGGATGGGCTGATAAGGAAGCAGCATGGTAAATTGGTTGGTTGACCTATTCCTCTATGCAGGGCCCTCTAAGGTAGGCACCAGCGGCTGTTTGGAGGTCACTACAGATTTGATGGGCTGCTAAGGAAGCAGCATGTTGAAGTGGTTGGTTAACCTTCCCTCTATGCTGGGCCCTCTGAGTTGGGCACTTGTGGCTGGAGGGAGATCTCTACAGAGTGGATGGACTGCTAAGGATGCAGCATGGCAAAATAGTTGGTTGAATTTCCCATCTATGCTGGGTCCTCCTCTGCGCTAGACACATGCGGCTGGAGGGAGGTCACTTAAGAGACAATGAGCTGCACCCAACCCACCTTGCACGGCAAGGTGCAGGCCCAGACTGGGATTCACAATAGGCCCTGGCATTTCAAGTACACAGAGACCCAAGCAGCCTCCCACCAGCCCAATAAATGGTGACTGTCTATGAAAATTTACAGCAGCCCCTCTGGTATTTGCCAGAACCCACAGATTGTCAGTCCGGGACTGGCAAGGTGGGTTGGGTGCTTTTATCCTCTGAGATGGGCATGGGCAGCTGAGGGCCTCCAGAGCAGTTAGGCAGGTTGAGCATCACTCCATTATTAATAAGAACATATTTGTATCCAGAATTGAATAAAATGGGATTTTAAAAGTTTGTGTAAGCATCCTAGTCTACCAAATGAAGTAAAGTGTAATTTGTAGAAAGATAATGTTACATTTTCATAGGTCAAATCTCCTGGCCAATGAAATGTTTTGCCATAACCTGTTTGATCTGGAAGGGCAGGCAGTGACCAGTAAGCTTGCACTGCTTTAACATGCTCAACCAATATTTATCCACGGGAGGGTGGCTGGCTTTCTAGGCAATAATAGACAATCACTGTTAATCACAATTATTTTAAAACATATTTTAATAAAGGAATCTTTGTTTTTGCATACATATAAGGTTAGAAACATTTATATTATAAAGCTAATGGACAGTAATATTGTACACTATGGTACAGTACACTTAATACAAAAAAAAAAGAGCTTTTGTATATTGTATGACTATTTCTGTTTTTTTTATCTCAAATTAAATACTTATGAAGGTATGGTGGGAATGAAACTCAACTGAAGGTTTTCAGTTGGGCTAATTATGGTGGTAGGACCTTGCCAGAGTACTTCACAGGTAAATTTAGAAGAGGGAGAAAGGAGGTTTATGCCTGTGACTGCATGGGGGTTGATTGATAAAGAGGTTACTACTGCTTGTGATAGTTGACAGCCTGCTTGGATTTCCTATCATCAAGTAACTGCAGATGTAGGACTGACAGCAGGGCTGGATTTTGAAGAAAAGAGGAAGAGTATCACTCACTGGCAAGTATCCAGGGCTAATGCCATTTTCGCTTACAAGAGTACAGGCTTAGGGTATCACCAGCACCAGGCGAAGCTCACTGTGTTTTAGCATTCCAAGAATCTCTCTTTCCCCCGAGACAAATTCATAGGGTCAAAATTAAATCCTCCATCCACCTGGCTTAGGTCAGTCTTGCCATATTAGGGAACTTGGGGTGGGCATTATCATTTTATATTATTTTATTAGTCCCTTTATACAGACTTTTACCCGTCATTGATATTAATTTATCATTCCCCTCTGAGGTGTAAAAAATGCCTCACATTAATGTAATTGGCTAGAGAAATTAAATTAAAAGGGGCCCAGTGTCGGACTGGCCCGGCGGGATACCGGGAAAAAACCCGGTGGGCCCGACCCTCGTGGAAATTGACAAAATACCCATTTTGTCAATTTCCCACAATTTAACTATATCTCATTCAATACTGTAAAATCTTAAACATAACCAGTTTTAGTATCAGTCCATCAGTTCATTATAAGGGAAACTCCAATCAGAGAGCCATCAAGGCTGTGAATAGGCCTATGCAGAAATACTCAACACTCACTTTGGTTTTCAGCTAATGCAGTAGTCTTGTGTATTTTTAAGAGTTCATAATCAGTCCATTAATCCAATATGGGGATAGACAAAAATGTAAAAGTATCACAGATAGGGATGGCAAACTGCTCTTTGTACCCATGTAGAATTTTCTTCAATGATGGCTGTGATTAGTGATAGCTGTTCTATTTGTAAAGGATTTGAATATACAGTAGTAGATAATCTCAACAGCTACTGATGGAGTTTTGCTTGTAAATCAGGTGACCAACCTGGAAAGAAAGAGAAAGTGACAATATCTGGTGCTCTAGAAATACTGACCTGAGTCATCTAGTGTGCTAGCTAAAGATTTCTAATGAAGCTATAAAAACTGTCATTATTGAGAAGTGGCTATGTATTTATGGTATGGGTAAAGGAAGTTTGTTTTCCTGTGGTTAATTCAAATGGAATAAGACCACAACACCTGATAGGATTGTTGCAGAGAATTAACAGGGCAGCTGGGAGTAACTCCAACCAAGTGCTGCCAGAAGTTGCAGTAAGTATAGAGTCTTTCCACAATGCTATTGGAAGTGGGATGGTACACCGACACATATATCCACTTAATATCAGTGTAATTTGCAAATGTCTCACAGAGTTGATTTTTTTGAAGTGACTTCCATTGTCCGAGACAATGGACTGGGGAATAATGTGTCTGGGGAAAACTTGTCTGTCAAATACAATCTGTACTGTTTCCTTCCTACAAGGTAACAATTTTGGATCAATCATAACTAGGAAATACCTGTAACAAATCCCCTCTTGTACCTTTACACTTTTAGCATGAATGGGAAACGATATACAAATTCAATATATAGTATTCATCATTATTATTCACAACTTGAAAGTCTTGTAAGCATAATTTATTTCTACAATTTTGGCAGTGTGGAATTATGAGGTAACATATAGTGGACTTACATTCTTATTTAATGAGCAGTTTGAGCAGTTATCAACTGAGAACAACAATAAATTAAGTTAGTACTGCCATGCATTGTCTTACCTGTGCAAGATCATGATGCAATATAGTACATGTGAGTACAATGACACGAGAGTACAATTTTTTCTACTGCAGCAGTGGCACAAGAACATACTGTATGCTGCACTCTCATGAACTGAAAACTTGTTTTATTAGCAAAAAAAAAATCTTGTTGGTTTGCAACTGCAGCACAACAATATTTAATAACAAAGACTATAGATTCACATCTGTTTGGAAGGTGGTGTTGCATTGTATACAAATATCAGACATGAGAATGCAAAACTGTAGCATTAGAGTAAGACAGAGAAATAGGAGAATAACTACAAGAGTTAACCTGTATAAAAAGTGAATCGGATGCAGTCCAAACTGCATCAGGTTTACCTTCACATGGGTCAAAAGTTAAAGAGTCAGGAGGCACAAAAGCAAAAATATGAACTGAAAAGGCAAAATCTAGTACAACATTAGCTTTAGTTAAAATAACCTGACCCAGCAGTAGGGATGTAGCGAACTGCCGATTTGGTGTTCGCGAACGCCGTTCGCGAACACCGGCAAAAAATGCGAACGTTCGCGAACAGTTCGCGAACTTCGAACACCGCTAAAATCGTTCGATTCGAACGATCGAAAGATTTTAATCGTTCGATCGAAGGATTTTCATTCGAATCGAACGATCGAAGCCATTCGATCGAATGCTTACAATCGTTCGAACGAATGGAAATCGTTCGATTTTTAGCGGTTGAAGGAATTCGAATGGTCGAATGGTCGAACGATCGAACGCGAACTCAAACTGCGAACGTTCCCAAACGTTCGCGAACATTCGGCGGACGCGAACGGTCGAAGTTCGCGCAAACTAGTTCGCGGGCGAACAGTTCGCTACATCCCTACCCAGCAGATTGACAGTTAGGCAGGTAGTTACAAAGCAGTGAGAAAAGTTAAGCATTTGAATTATTATTAGCGGTAGCTCTAGTAGATTTGGTTACAATATTTGCAATGATCTGGGCACCATTTCCATGGTCTATATTCTCCAGCAGAAGCATATTTTCTTCTCCTTTACTATCCTCTAAAAGTATAGGGGGTTGTAGGGTAGATGCACCTTGACGTCTTCTGACTTCAGTGTTAGGGTGCCTTGATGTTTGAAACAACTAGCCATGATTTATTTGTCCGTCAGGACTTCTGCCTTCAGAATACTCAAGGGAGTTACTGCTTTTAGTAAATGTAAGGCATCCTGAAACATTAACCCAATAATCTCCATTACTGAGGCTTACTGGGGGCTGCACTGATTGTGGAACCAAATGTTCTGGCACTGTGCAACCCTGTGCCACTCTAGGGTTGCTGATATAGCAATATTAGGGATGACATTTACTTGCTTCTGAGAGTCCAAATTAAGGACTGGATATAGGTCTGCTGAGCAAGGAGCAGAGGATAGGTGTGATGGCTCAGCTGAAGCATATGTGGGAGGTATCTCGCATATGTGCGACAGGTATGCCCTCTATCAATCAGAGGGCATACCTGTCGGACAGTTCCTGAGACTCCACAGAAACTGCTTGACAGATAGCGAATTTGGGTGGCAGGCACGGGATATGCAGAGGAGGTTTTTGGAAAGAGGATACAAACAAAGGACTATACAGAAAGCCTTTCAGAGAGCAAAGGGGTGTGACAGGGAGGATTTACTCAAAGAAACTGGAACTGGAGAAAAGTCAGGTATGGTCAGAAAAGGTGGCACTTACCACCAGATATAGCAAACAATTCTTTGAAATATCTAGAATTGTAAAGAAATTTTTGCCTATTCTCTATGAGCACTTCTTTGAGGTGTTGAGTCCAGGGATCAGTATTATACCTAAACGTGCTCAAAACTGAAGGACATGCTATCACCTAGTCTTTTTAAAATGGAACAGAAGAAACAAGATTAAGGGCCAATTACATCCATGGGTAATTACAAATGTGGCAGTCACAGATGTATTACCTGTGAACATATAAAAGTGTCTAAGAAATTTAAATCAACAGTGACAGGAAAAGAGTTTGATATTAAAGGATACATCAATTGTAACACTACATTTGTGATCTATCTGATCACATGTCTGAAGTGCCACAAACAATATGTTCGGTGTACGGGTAGGAAATTGAAAGAAAGAGCAAGAGAGCATATGAGTCAGATCAGGAACCCCCAAACAGTAGAAAAAAGTAACATTACTAGACATTTTGCAATGTGTAGTGGAGGGGATATAACCCAATTCTCCATTCTGGGGATAGAGAGAGTAAGACTAGAAGTGAGAGGAGGGGACCATCAAAAACTTTTAGAAAGGAGAGAGGTATACTGGATTTTTCATCTAGGAATGTGTTTGCCATTAGTGCTTAACCATTTATTTGATGTCACATGTTATACCTAAATGTGTAAAGTCAGAGTTCTGCCCTATGTTAAAGAACTATATTTATCCTATGCGATATGTATACACTTCTAATCCATTATGTTGTGCAATAATGAATTTTAGAGGCTATGACATTAAACTGACATTTGAGACTAAAATGTATAATTTAAAAGAAATGGTACAAATACCCTGCATAGGCACTATGGGTTAAAAATATTTAAAGGAAGCAGGGCTAATTGCTTGTGACTTCTAATAAAGAATTTATTTTTAATAGAAAAAAAGCCTTGGGACATATATATTTTTGATATAATTTGTGCATTGTGATTGCCTTCGGAACTGGGGCATGTTCCTCTGGCTTGGATAGTGATTTACAGAAATCAGCCATGTGGACTTCCAACTATTAAATGATTTTGGGGTCATATTTGACCAGTCCCTCTCCTTCTCTCATATCTCCCTCATACTAATAATGTTACCAGAACATGTCATTTCTTCCTATGTAATATAGCCCCTTTCTTTTACAAACAACAGTCAAAACACCATGCCCCTATCTTATCCCATTTAGACTAATGCAATATTCTTCTTACAGTCTTTGAGACTCCAATCTCTCTGCCCTCCAATCAATCTTAAACTCTGCTACCAGGATCCTTATGTTCTCTCCTAAATGGGAACCTGCTCAATCCCAACTAAAATCCTTAGAGTGGCTGCCTGTTAAGCAAATGATAGCATATAAAACCCTTCTACAAACATTCAAAGCCCTTCACTCATTACTACATTTCTTCTGTTGTCTCACAATACCTTCCTGGTCATCTTCTTCACTCAAAGCCTCCTTCTCTTCACACCATCCACATCCACTGCCATCTCATCTCAATAGAACATTAGCATAGTCCTGTGCCTACTGACTATGCCTGACTATATATATATATATATATATATATATATATATATATATATATATATATATATATATATATATATATATATATATATATATATTGTACTTTTATGCACTGTACAGCACTACGGCTCCTTAACAGCGCTTTACAAATGAAGGTATACATATCTATATTTATTTACATACTCTCAGCATGGAGCCTTCTGCAGGATACTTTCATCATCATCATCATCGATCATTCAGTAACCGGCTTACACTATCACAACGTACATGTCACCATTTAAATGTTGGTAATTTGCTTACCAGAACCTTATTATTTTACAAGACTCCAAGACAATGATGGTTTTTCAGAATAACTGATTTATTTATTAGACAAAACATTGGAATCTTGGGAAGCTTGTCACAATGTCACACTTAGCATGTATGGCACAGAGAGCTTTAAATGTCATGCCTATTTGACCAAGGTTTTGACATTTCACAGAGCATTCTGCTGGCAGCAGTGCCTTGGCATTATGCGAGCACAATTTCATATTACTTTATTATATTCATATTATTATTATTTTATTAGTCCCTTTATACAGACTTTTACCCATAATTAGTGGGCAATTCTCCTTATTAATTCATCAGGGTCCTGGAAGTCACCTTGGAAGGAGAGTTCTAATACCCTATATTCTTAAATAATAATTATAAGAGCATATTCTATCAAACTTTTTTACAGCTTGTAGACTACGGAAAGCAAAAGAAGCAAGCTTTATGTAAGTTATACAGTTATATAATTTTTAACCTTGGTTTCTTCAATTGTGCTGGACTTAATGCATGAGTGGCAAAAAGGAATCCACTGCTAAAAACATCAATTTAACATCCTGTTTGCAGAATATCAAATGTAATCATGGAAAATGTATAGAAAAAAAAGTTTCCTGGTCTCATAAGGCACAGCTGTAACTTTTCTACCTCAAGGGAAAGAATGTAACCAACATCTCCACAGTAAAGCATGACAGGAACTGCATCATATGTGCTTTTCATTGCCGTGGACAATAATTGTGGTGCAAATTGAGGGCTAGGTGGATGGAGCCAAATACAGGTCAAATTGTATTTCAAACTGGGACAGTGGCTTCCCTTCTATTTGGACAATAAACGCACCCTCTACACTAGAGGAGTTTAATTCCAGAAATCTGAATGCCTTAGCATAGCCTCAAGCCACTTGAGAATCTGTGTCAAGACTTGAAAATTGCATGTTTACCAATGATTCCCATGCGATTTTGCCAAGGAAAATGGAAAAACATTTCAAGGATCCAGATGTGCAAGCTTACAAAAGGCAAATAGCTGTAATTGCAGCCAAAGGTGAGACAGAAATGACTTTAGAGGTTAAATAATTATGCAACCAATAAATGTACTGGTGTGCTTTCTTTATCTGAGCATCATAAAGTGCACTTGCAGTATTTATTCTGTAGGTATAATTAATGTTTTTGTCCCTTTGATAAATATTTCTTAAAATGGAAAATGAGATCAGATAAATGGTACCCCTTAGAGCTCTCAGCCAAAATCCTATCTTAATATGAAATATTTGAATTGATTATTTGTTATTTTTTTCTCAAGCTGTACCAGTCCGACTTAATTATTTGATACCTTACACTGATGTTAGTATACTCACAAATGTATGGCTGAATGGAAAACAAATCCCCAGACCCAGAACAATTAACCTGACAATGCAAAGTCATTATCATCAACATATCAGCAACTGGACATATGCTGAATCAGTCCTTCAGGAATAATTGTGCCCGTGGTGCTCATTTAATAACACATTTTAGTAATTTAATTAATTTGTATATGTTTTCCTGATAAAGCAGGATTGGAACAAATAAATTACAATTTTACTAACATATTAGTATAACAAATCTCCCAAAACGTCTGCACAAAGGCTGACAGCATTATGTGCTGTGCAGAATGCTTGAAGATACAACAACAAATTACATAATTAACTAATATCCTGGCATGCACCAGAGCTTATAATGGCTGATGACTAATGATTGCCCAAATTCATAAAAAACCTGAGTGTCCATGGTGCAATAATCCACAATCCTTGGGCACTACTTCTCTAAAGAGATATGTTGTTCAGAAGCTGTTTTGTATATATTCGGATATAACAAATTAATATTAAATTGGAGCACTAAAGTTTTAATGTTAAACAATAATATTAGTACATATATGGTCCATGCATGCAAAAATAAAATAACTTTTTAGGCCATATTTGGTAGATAATTCATACCATTAGAAAACAATACTATCAATAACATTGTTGCACAATCTTTTTTCCCATATATACTATAACATACTAAAAAATAAATTAACTCTGAATGGTCAGTTTAATTGAATTATAAATGAACCTGAAGAGGAGCACAGGAGATCTTAGTTGGGCAGTAGGGAAGCTATTAAATACCTTCAGCTCTCAGAAATAGGACTGAGGTCTGATAGCATACTCCTCCGTAAGCACAGCATAGTAACAGAGAATTTTAGATTGGAAAAAAAAATAGGCACACAAGTGCAACCTTTTTGTCCAAGTGAAACCTGCCTAGAGCTAGCTGATGGAGAGAAAGGCAAACATTGCAAAGAGTAAATTTCAATTAGTGAAAAATTCTTTATTAAGTCCCAAATAAATTACTACCCCAGTTCAGTCACAAATTAGGTTCTCTTACACCTCCAAAATATGGAGTTCCAAAGGATGTTGCTGAACACACCTCATAAGAGAAATGGGAAAAAAACACCTTCAGTGTAATCACATATTTTCTTATCCTGTTAATGAACCACAGTATAAAACTGAATGGACTCCAATTTACACCAAATATATGTATATAGTGAATAATTGTGTTTCAAAAATGAGGAAAATCCAACCAACCTGCTGCTCTAACCGAGCTATGAATCAGGATACAAAAGTACTTTTGTTATTTAAAAAGGGATAGAATATGATCCTTTATCCGGAAACTTGTTATCCAGAAAGTTCCGTATTACAGAAAGGCCATGTTCCATAGACTCCATTATAATCAAATAATCCACATTTTAAAAAA